>NC_070592.1:915781-928281 GCF_027409825.1 Scomber japonicus | reverse complement strand
CTCTTCCTCTTCCTATCCTCCTCCTCCTCCGCTCCTCTCCTCCTCTTCCTCTCCCTCTTCTTCTTCCTCTCCCTTTCCCTCTTCCTATCCTCCTCCTCTTCCCCCTTCTCCTCCTCTTCCTGTCCTTCCTCCTCTTCCTCCCCTCTTCTTCCTCCCCTCTTCCTCTCATCCTCTTCCTCTTCCTCTCCTCATCTTCCTATCCCTCTTCCTCTTCCTCTTCCTCCTGGCTTGTACAGTCCAACCACACTGGAGCACTTTCCCTGATGATGTAACCATTCAAAGTGTTTCTGTTTCTTTATTTTTCTGATCAGCTGATTTTTGATGCTTTTGATGATTTTACTGAACTGTGTTTTTATCTTTTTGTCTCATTCTGAGTTTTACTTCCATAGTTAATGTTGTTAGAAAGTTTCTGTTCAAAGTGTTTCTGTGACTTTCACCCAGAAACTAAAAAAACACTGTTGTTATTTTTACTGAGCTGATTTTTTTTTTTTTTTTTTTTTTTTTTTTTTACTCGTCATCCTGATAAACTTTATTAATCTGCCATGAACCGAGCAGCTGCAGTTCCTCCAGCGGCCACTAGGTGCTACCGAGCAGCTGCAGTTCCTCCAGCGGCCACTAGGTGCTACCGAGCAGCTGCAGTTCCTCCAGCGGCCACTAGGTGCTACCGAGCAGCTGCAGTTCCTCCAGCGGCCACTAGGTGCTACCGAGCAGCTGCAGTTCCTCCAGCGTCCACTAGGTGCTACCGAGCAGCTGCAGTTCCTCCAGCGTCCACTAGGTGCTACCGAGCAGCTGCAGTTCCTCCAGCGGCCACTAGGTGCTACCGAGCAGCTGCAGTTCCTCCAGCGGCCACTAGGTGCTACCGAGCAGCTGCAGTTCCTCCAGTGGCCACTAGGTGCTGCTTCACTGACCAGCAGGTTTCATGGTTCATGGTTTCAGATTTAAAGTTGAATATTTGAGGTTCTGTTTAAATGACGGTCGGCTGATCTGACAAACTGAACCAGAGTCCGTTAATATGAGAGAAAAGCTTCACGAAGACATGAGAGAAAAAAAGACTGAGAAACATTTCATATTTAATAGAAACTAAAACTGTTTAACTTTAATTATGATCAAACAGACTGAATATCTTAACCTGTGAGAATAAGTGAGTATCTAGTTGGAATAAGATCATCATCTTCCTCCTCTTCCTCTTCCTCCTCCTCTCCCTCTTCCTCCTCCTTCTCTTCCTCTTCCTCTCATCCTCCTCCTCTTCTTCCTCCTCCTCTTCCTCTTCCTCCTCCTCCTCCTCCTCTTCCTCTTTTCCTCTTCCTCCTCTTTTCCTCTTCTTTCCTCTTCCTCCTCTTCCTCCTCTTCCTCTCCTCTCCTCCTCCTCTTTGTCTTCCTCCTCTTCCTCTTCCTCCTCTTCCTCCTCCTCCTCTTCTTCCTCCTCTTCCTCTTCCTCTTCCTCCTCACACTAAGATCAGAGCTTATGCCGACGATACTCTGAGTTATATTAAGAAGATAATAACTGTTTCTGGTGGATTTGATTTGAATTGAAGAAGAAAAAAAAAGTTTTAAAAACTTTAAAACTGAATTTATTTATTATATATTTCATATTTCAGGGATTCTGAACTCTGAGACTTTTTAAAAACCAGAGTTTAAGTTTTTAAATCAGATTAAATCTCAGATGGAGTTTTGGGTTTTGTTTTTTTTTGTCACATGACTTTCAGCTTTTCTCTTCTTCAACTCTGTGAAGATATTTTGTGTTAAAGTGACGATGTGATCCTTCCCTTTTATTACTCTATGGGTTTGTGTCATGTTTGGTGTTATGTAACCTCATCTTCCTCCTCTTCCTCCTCTTCCTCGTCGTCGTCATAGAAACAGAAACACAGACTGACTTTATTCCTGCTCGTTGTGTAACTTGTGTCTCATGACGACTGAATAAATCTGCTGTTTTCTTCTCAGCTTTGTGTGATGAACTTTTTATTTAAACCTTCTTGTTTTCCTCAAGTCGAGTTTTAATATCAGAAGTATGGATTTATTTCATGGATGGTTCTTTGCAGGTATCATCACTACTTATATTTCATTATAAACAGAGCGGGTCACATGATTGACAGCTGCTCTCAATCTCTGCGTGGGTCACCGGGGCCCCCCCCTAGAGCCAGACCTGTACCCATGGGGCCTGCCGGGCACAGCCCGAAGACGAAACATGGGACCCCCGCTCCCAATGACTCACCACCAGTGGGAGGGTCCAAATGGGTCGGGTGCGCTGTGAGATGGGCGGCAGCTGAAGGTGGGGACCTTGGTGGTCCGACCCTCGGCTGCAGAAGCTAGCTCTAGGGACGTGGAACGTCACCTCTCTGGTGGGGAAGGAGCCTGAGCTGGTGGTCGGCCTCACCTCGCCGCACAGCAAGGGCTCTGGAACCAGTCTGGAACCAGTCTGGAACCAGTCTCCTCCAGAGGGGTTGGACTCTTGTCCACTCTGGAGTTGCCACCGGTGAGAGGCGCCGGGCAGGGGTGGCAATACTTATTGCCCCCCAGCTTGGTGCCTGTATGCTGGCGAGAGGGTAGCCTCCCTCCGCCTTCGGGTGGGGGAGGGGGCGGATCCTGACTGTTGTTTGTGGCTATGGTCCAAACAGCAGCTCAGAGTATCCACCCTTCTTGGACTCCTTGGAGGGGGGGCTGGAGGGGAGGGGGGGAGGGGGGGCGGGGGGGGGCTGGAGAGTCTCCCTCTGGGGATTCCCTCGTTCTGCTGGGGGACTTCAACGCTCACGTTGGCAGCGACAGTGAGACCTGGAAGGGTGTGATTGGGAGGAACGGCCCCCCCGATCTGAACCCGAGCGGTGTTCTGTTATTGGACTTCTGTGCTCGTCACAGGTTGTCCATAACGAACACCATGTTCAAGCATAAGGGGGGGGGGGGGTCCATATGTGCACTTGGCACCAGGACACCCTAGGCCGCAGTTCCATGATTGACTTTGTAGTCGTGTCGTCGGACTTGCGGCCGCATGTCTTGGACACTCGGGTGAAGAGAGGGGCGGAGCTGTCAGCTGATCACCACCTGGTGGTGAGTTGGCTCCGATGGGGGGGGGGGGGGGGGGGATGCCGGTCAGACCTGGCAGACCCAAACGCATTGTGAGGATCTGCTGGGAACGTCTGGCAGAGTCTCCTGTCAGAGAGAGTTTCAACTCCCACCTCCGGGAGAGCTTCGACCACGTACCGGGGGAGGCGGGGGACATTGAGTCCGAGTGGGCCATGTTCCGTGCCTCCATTGTTGAGGCGGCCGACCGGAGCTGTGGCCGCAAGGTGGTGAAGAGAGAGCTGAGCCGAAAGGCAAAGCTCTGGATTTACCAGTCGGTCTTGGTTCCTACCCTCACCTCTGGTCATGAGCTTTGGGTTCCTACCCTCACCTCTGGTCATGAGCTTTGGGTTCCTACCCTCACCTCTGGTCATGAGCTTTGGGTCGTGACCCAAAGAAAAAGATGGCGGGTACAAGCGGCTGAAATGAGCTTCCTCCGTAGGCTGGCTGGGCTCTCCCTTAGAGATAGGGTGAGAAGCTCAGTTATCCGGAGGGAGCTCGGAGTAGACCCGCTGCTCCTCCGCGTTGAGAGGAGCCAGATGAGGAGGCTCGGGCATCTAGTCAGGATGCCTCCCGGACGCCTCCCTGGTGAGGTGTTCAGGGCCCGTCCCACCGGTAGGAGACCCGGGACACGCTGGAGAGACTATGTCTCTCGGCTGGCCTGGGAACGCCTCGGGATCCCCCGGGAAGAGCTGGAGGAAGTGGCTGGGGAGAGGGAAGTCTGGGCTTCCTGCTTAGGCTGCTGCCCCCGAGACCCGACCAGGATAAGAGGAAGAAGACGATGTAAAACAATCATCTGTGATATTAAAGCAGGAATAAGTTAAACTATCATTACAATAAAATTATAAAACTATTTTCAGCTAAATCTACGATATTCAAACATTTTCAAACTTTTCTCTAAACTTAGTTTTTTGTTAAATAATGGAAAGTTGTAGTCGTCTAACATGACGAGAACAAAACAAACTGAACTGCTCCTTTAAACTTGTTTCATGACTTCTCTGCAGTTCTGTGAGTCTGCATGTACGACCTCGCTCACGTGTTTCCATCATGTTTTATTACAAGCAGCTGCACAGAGACCACAGAGGGCTGAAATAATGCTGTGTGTGTGTGTGTGTGTGTGTGTGTGTGTGTGTGTGTGTGTGTGTGTGTGTGTGTGTGTGTGTGTGTGTGTGTGTGTGTTGCCATGGAGACTCCAGTCCAACACTGAGGAGGAAACAACACAAGTGGAAAAGATTTGGTCGCTGGTGGCTTGTTATGAAGCGAGTGTGTGGGAAAAACAGCAGTCTAGTGTGTGTGTGTGTGTGTGTGTGTGTGTGTGTGTGTGTGTGTTCACTATAATTTGAGGCAGATTCAGAAGATGTTACAGAGCGACATGATCCTGGAAACTTATGTTCATGGAGGAGAAGTTTAGTTTCAGTTTGAGAGGATTTGTTGGAGTTAAAGAAGAAAATCAGCTGAAAGTCCTCAAGAATCCAGTGTGTGTGTGTGTGTGTGTGTGTGTGTGCATGTGTGTGTGCATGTGTGTGTGTGTGTGTGTGTGTGTGTGTGTGTGTATTATAAAACATGACCAACTGCATAAATGAGAGTCATACAGTAGATGAATCACTGAATCAGTTTCATCACCAAGCAGCTGCGTCACGGAAGAAAACTGGAACACTGGAAGTGATTATAGTACACTTCTGTTAGCTAGTACACCTCTGTTAGCTAGTACACCTCTGTTAGCTAGTACACCTCTGTTAGCTAGTACACTTCTGTTAGCTAGTACACATGTTAGCTAGTACACATCTGTTAGTTAGTACACTTCTGTTAGCTAGTACACATGTTAGCTAGTACACTTCTGTTAGTACACTTCTGTTAGTACACTTCTGTTAGTACACTTCTGTTAGTACACTTCTGTTAGCTAGTATACTACTGTTAGCTAGTACACTTCTGTTAGTATACTACAGTTCTAGCTCTACTCGACTCGGTTTGGTACCAGGAACCTTTTCCATTACTATAGTTCCTCCTCAACGTGAGCGGGGTCGTCATAGCAACGCTGCGTTAAACTGCCGTGACGACACAAACACAACCAATGGAGGACATGGAGGCGATGGTGTACTTGCTGCTGTATGTGTCTTCCTGTCTCACACAAATGAGTCAGGATGCCTCCCGGACGCCTCCCTGGTGAGGTGTTCAGGGCCCGTCCCACCGGTAGGAGACCCAGGACACGCTGGAGAGACTATGTCTCTCGGCTGGCCTGGGAACGCCTCGGGGTCCATCGGGAAGAGCTGGACGAAGTGGCTGGGGAGAGGGAAGTCTGGGCTTCCTGCTTAGGCTGCTGCCCCCCCGAGACCCGACTAGGATAAGAGGAAGAGGACGGTACAAAACAAGAGAAGAGAAACCAATCTCTGTAACGCTGTTGTTGGCTTTGGTTCTTGTGTGGGACGGCTCATGACTCTTCCAGTGACTCTCTGACCAATCAGAGGCCGGCAGTCTGATGACATCACATTTAGCGTCGGCTCTGCTCGCTTGGAACCTCAGCAGAACAGGTACTAAAGAACCAGCAGGTACTAAAGAACCGGCAGATACTAAAGAACCGGCAGGTACTAAAGAACCAGCAGGTACTAAAGAACCAGCAGGTACCAGGTACTAAAGAACCAGCAGGTACCAGGTACTAAAGAACCAGCAGGTACTAAAGAACCAGCAGGTACTAAAGAACCAGCAGGTACCAGGTACTAAAGAACCAGCAGGTACTAAAGAACCAACAGGTACCAGGTACTAAAGAACCAGCAGTTACTAAAGAACCAGCAGGTACTAAAGAACCAGCAGGTACCAGGTACTATCCCTGATGGAGACGAGCTGAGTCGAGCTAGAACTGTTTAGTGGAAAAGCTCCAATAGTACACTTTGTTTTTTTAGTCTTGTGACCAGTAGTGGTGAAGTGAGAGACATTTCTGACACCAGAGACTCTCGGATCTCTTCTACAGTTTTTTCAGTCAAGATTCAAACTGTCTCGTCCTGGCAGAGAAAATGTGTTGATTCATGTCAAACCTTTGACTTCATGAGCCATCGATGACTGAGATGAATAAACGCAGAAACATTCAGATACTGATCATACCTACAGTGTGTGTGTGTGTGTGTGTGTGTGTGTGTGTGTGTGTGTGTGTGTGTGTGTGTGTGTGTGTGTGTGTGTGTGTGTGTGTGTTGGAGAGGTGACGACAGCTGAGCAGCAGACATCACATGATAACAAGTCATCAAACCACACACACACACACACACACACACACACACACACACAGTGTTTTCTTGTCTCTTCAGGACATAATGCAGCGTTCAGCCTCCTGACTGAATGAGCTGATAAAGGAACAGTCCAACATTTAAGTTGACCCTCTTCTTCAGGGGTTTCAGGTCAAGTGTTTGTCTGCTGGTTGGGTCGACCTACATTTCATCAATCAGATCTCACATTCACTAACTTCTGTTTATAGGCTGAAAGCTGGTGTGATATAATATCTGCAGACTGGAAGCTCTTCTCTCCCATCTTCCCCATGTGACCTGAACACAGCACCAGTGTTACAGGCTGTGGCTTGTATCAACAAACTGACACTGTGTGAAATTACATATATTTAAATCTCTGTGTGAAGCTGCCAAAGGTTTATACACATCTCCAACACAAGAGGGAGCCTTACTCCTGTTAACCTGGGAAAGAGAGAGACAGAGAGAGAGAGAGAGAGAGAGAGAGAGAGACAGAGAGAGAGAGAGAGAGACACACACACAGAGAGAGACAGAGAGAGAGAGAGAGAGAGAGAGAGAGAGAGAGAGAGAGAGAGAGAGAGAGACACAGAGAGAGACAGAGAGAGAGACAGAGAGAGAGAGGGAGAGAGAGAGACAGAGAGAGAGAGAGAGAGAGAGAGAGAGAGACAGAGAGAGACAGAGAGAGAGACAGAGAGAGAGAGGGAGAGAGAGAGACAGAGAGAGAGACAGAGAGAGAGAGAGAGAGAGAGAGAGAGAGACAGAGAGAGAGAGAGACAGAGAGAGAGAGAGACAGAGAGAGAGAGAGACAGAGAGAGAGAGAGACAGAGAGAGAGAGAGAGAGAGAGAGAGAGACAGACAGAGATCCTCTGTCTTCCTCTGAGATTCCTCCAGCTTCAATCCTGTCAGCAGAGCCCAGAACTTCGATCCTGGTCAACCTCATGTCCGTGAGTCCTGCTGGCATTATCTTACCTGCTGTAACTCTGTCTTCAGTAACCCTAACCCTGAGCCTGTTGCCCTATACATCCTGCCTATACCTGTTCAGTTACCTTGCAGACTGTAATAAAGACTTTTTCAAACTGACTGTGGATTCATTACCAACCCAGAGTCCAGCTTAGAGAGGCTGAGTGAATGTGGTCTGGACTCTGTGGAGGAGAGTCCTTGTTATTCGGGAACTGTGTAGATAGACGGCAAAGATGAATCAAATCAGAAGTTTTGTCTTAATATGAGCTCGGTTCACGTCTGCATGCCTGAGACACTGACACAGATTCACTCCAGAACACAGGAGTCTTATACAGTCACAGAGAGGGTCAAATATCTTCAGTATGCAGTTTGAGCAGAATGTGATGTCCTTTTGTGAGACACCTTAAGTTATTCTGGACCATATCAATCGTTCTTTGACATGTTTCTTCAGACTTTATGGTACCCTGCTGAGTGGGGTATGTTAAGAGAAAATACATACTAACAGTCATGGTTTCAGAGACGCTGTAGAAGGACAGAATACCTGCTCTGTGATCCAGGTACACTCCGACTCTGGACGAACAAAGACTTGAGACGGGAGTTTTAATGTTGTTGAACAAAAATGTATAACTGTCAGTGTGCTGCAGCTGGGTCTTACCACTTCCACCTGATACAATAGCAAAGCTTTTATCAGCTAAAAGCAACAAGTGATGAAAACTGTTCTGTGCTGAAATTAATATTTCACAATTCTGAACACTAACTATTGTCTTGTTGGTCACAGGTTTAACTATCAGCAATAAAAGATCATTAATAATTATCTAAACACAACGGGTTCAATCATTAAATTTACTGAGCTAATAAATTTGGAGCTTTGGTTAATAATCAACTTAATAACTAACCAAATGACCAAATCAATAACTAGTTGAGGTTTAAGGATTTTGGACCACTGTTGAAAATAAAATCATCTTTATTGATTATTGAAGTTTCAGATTGTTCAGTAAAGTGTGATCAATGATTTCATCCAAAGAGTCAGTTAGTTTAACTAACTAACGAATATCAGCTATGTACAAGAACATTAACACAGAGGAAAGAGTCACATTCTTCTAAACACATTAAATAGGTCATAAATGTATTTCTAAAAAAGGTGTAAAAAGCATTTCAACCATTTAGATTTGAATTGTGGAGCTAGGATTAGCATAAACCCGCCCCTGCTGCTGTAGAGGTATAAATACATTCAGCACACACTACTACTACTACTACAGTCTACAGTTAGCCAGTTAGCTGAGTTAGCACTACTACTACTACAGTCTACAGTTAGCCAGTTAGCTGAGTTAGCACTACTACTACTACAGTCTACAGTTAGCCAGTTAGCTGAGTTAGCTGCCGAGTTAGCTGCCGAGCTAGCAGCTGAGTTAGCAGCAGAAAGCTCTCAGGCATAGCGTCCATGTTTCTGATAGAGGTGGTGACGTTGATTGACAGGTGACACTTGGTAGGGGGCGGGGCTTCAGTGGACTCGGCGGGAACGCCCACAGCGTTTGGGAGCAGAGAAAGAGTTTTACACAACTTTGAAGCCTAATTTCATATATTTGGTGATTTTTTTATTCATTCAAATTTGGCAGGGTGGTTAACAACACACTTTTCTGTGGTATGTCAAACTCAGAACACATATTTATTCTTACTTTACACAGACTTTAAAGAAACTGATGATATAAACGATACATACATAAAGTTACATACAATACAATAAAGTGTTGAATATCCCTATTAGCATGTCAGCTGATCTCTGAGCAGCTCAGAAACATGGAGACAAAAACATGAAGGATTACAACATCTGACACATGAAGTCTGAAACAGGAATGGGATGATAACCGTGTTCAAGGTGTACCACGATATGAAAAGGTCACGATAACCGAAACCGCCAAACTTTCTGTCATATGTTCCTAAGGTATGAGCTGTTTTTTGTCTGGTCAAAGACAGGAAGTGGAAAGGGAGCGGAGTATCACCTCACACCATCATTACAGATTCAGGTTAAATTAACATGTCTGTCTTTATTTTTCTTCCTTTTAGGAACATTTTAGAGCTGTAATCACATTACAGTGAAACCGTGATATTTTTGCTTATGGTCATCATACCGGCCCATGCCTGGTCTGAAATGACTTCTGTCTATTTCAGTTTACACAACTCAGCTGTGGATTCATTACCAACCCAAAGTCCAGCATAGAGAGGCTGAGTGAATGTGGTCTGGACTCTGTGGAGGAGAGTCATGGTTTCAGAGACGCTGTAGAAGGACAGAATACCTGCTCTGTGATCCAGGTACACTCCGAGTCTGGACGAACCAGGACCTGAGACGGGAGTTTTAATGTTGTTGAACAAAAATGTAGGACTGTCAGTGTGACAAACTAAAGACCAAGATTTGTCATTACACCCAAATCCAGACTCTCTCCAGTATCCTGCTCTGCTGATGTTCTTGTATGAGACTGCTACATCAGCTCCGGCCCCGCTCCACTCCACCTCCCAGTAACAACGTCCAGTCAGACTCTCTTTACTCAGGACCTGACATGAGTCAGTGAATCTGTCTGTGTGACCAGGATAAGACTGTGGTTTTAATGTCCATTTTGCTTTCCTGTTCCTCTCGGATAATAACAGCTGTCTGTGTGCCGTATTCGGGTCCAGAGTGATTTCACATGAATATTTTAGGAACTCAGCTCTGGTCTTGGGCTCTGGTTCTGGTTCTGACAGTAAAACGTCCATTTCAGTCTCTGCCAGTGAGATGTTTGTCCATTTGTCCCTCAGGATGTCCTGTAGTAGATCTCTGAGCTCTGACACAGCTGCTGTCACATCCTCAAAGTATCTGAGAGGACGGATATTGATGCTGGATGAGTCTGTAGGTTCACTGAGTTGTGACACTGAGGGGTAGTTGTGTAGAAACTGGTTGTGATCCTCTGTGTGTGAGAGCTGCTTCAGTTCAGCGTCTTTCCTCTTCAGCTCAGTGATCTCCTGCTGCAGCTTCTCCTGAAGCTCTTTGACTCGACTCACTTCAGTTTCCTGCTGGGATCTGATCTGCTGCTTCACATCAGAGCTTCTTTTCTGGAGGAGACGGATCAGCTGAGTGAAGATCTTCTCACTGTCCTCCACTGCTTTATCAGCAGAGTGACTGACGGCCTCCACCTCCTGTTGAAGCAGCCTCACATCTTTCTCTCTGTCCTGGATTCTCTGCTGGATGTTTAGTCGACTCACCTCGAGCTCTCTCTGCCTCTCAGCCCTTTCTGCTGCAGCTGAGACTGTGTCGAACATCTTCATCACCTCATCATGATGAGAGCAGATGTTCTCCTGGAGCTTCTCCGAGGGCTCCACCAACTTGTGTTTCTTTAACTTGGTTGATTCAAAGTGAGACTGGAGGTGATTCTCACAGTAAGAGATCAGACATGTCAGACAGGACTTGAAGGCTTTCAGCTTCCTCCCAGTGCAGACATCACAGGCCACATCTTCAGGTCCAGCATAGCAGTGATCAGCAGGAGCAGCTTGGAGTCCAGTCTTCTTCAGCTGCTCCACTAAAGCTGCTAACATGGTGTTTTTCTTCAGGACAGGCCTCGGTCTTAAGGCCTCTCTGCACTGAGGGCAGCTGTAGACCTTCCTCTGATCCTCTCCATCCCAGTGTGTTTTAATACAGCTCATACAGTAGCTGTGTCCACAGGGAATAGTCACCGGATCCTTCAGTAGATCCAGACAGATCGAACAGGAGAAAGTTTCTTGGTCCAGTTGATCTTTCTGAGCCATTTCAGCTCTCAGAGGTAATGACTGTCTGAGATTCACTTCCCAACAGCTGAAACAAGTTTGCACAGATCTGAACACGTGATCCTGCCTGACAGCTCAGTGCTGCGTCACATGTTGGTTACACCCAGTCTGCAGATATGAGGGGAGGGAGCAAAGACATATGATCCCAGAGTGGAACTGGCTGTGTTTAAACAACAATGAGTGGTGGGTGTGGTTTCGGTAGTCAGCTGTAGGGGAGCGAGTCAGGGCAGAACTGGCTCAGCAGGAGCTTTAGTACAGTTGGGGTGAGTTTCTAATCGAGCTCTTCTGTTTCTCTGCAGTAGAGGCTGGACTGAGTTAGAGTGGGACAGGAAGAGAGTGAAGGAGCAGCAGAAGACTGAAGAGCTTTGAGTTTGTATTTAGTGTTTGAGCCGTGTGGCAGGCTGCTGAACTCTGTCTGTGCTCTCTGCTGAGGAACACAGTCACACCAATCTGTGCCTCAGACGATATCAGACGAGGAGCCGCAAACTGTTTCCTCTTCACAGTAAAGTCTCAGTTACAGCTGCTCAACATTTAAACAGTTTGAAATTATTCAGATGAGTCTAAACAAACATCATTACATGAATGAAGCAGATCAGCTGTGCATGTGTTGACTTGGCTGTCCTGTGTCTGTGTGCTGATGTAATCATTGGCTCTGACCAATCAGTGGCAGCTGATCATTATTTGGGTATAAACAGACTTTTATTATCCATTTCATTTTTCATGTTACTTTCCAGAGCCAGGTGATAACTGGTGGCACTGCAACAGATTTCATTATTTAATCAATATTTACTTATAAAGCGCCAAATCACAACAAAAGTCGTCTCCAGGCTCTTTACACAGAGAGCAGGTCTAGACTCTTTATCACGGTGTTTAAAATACAAGCAGGTAAAACCAAAGTTCATCTTATCCTCAAACTCTGCTGATAAATGTCGACCTTTGACAGTCACATGATCCTCTGTAGAAACTCTCAGCAGCAGCAGAAGTACTCAGATACTTTACTGCAGTAAAAGTACTACAGTATATACTACAGTTAGCTAGTTTATACTACTTTATATACAGTTAGCTAGTTTACACTACTTTATATACAGTTAGCTAGTTTATACTACTTTATATACAGTTAGCTAGTTTATACTACTTTATATACAGTTAGCTAGTTTATACTACTTTATATACAGTTAGCTAGTTTATACTACTTTATATACAGTTAGCTAGTTTATACTACTTTATATACAGTTAGCTAGTTTAGTCCAGTGGTTCCCAACCTAGGGGTGGGGCCCCTCCAAAGGGTCAGCAGATAAATGTGAGGGCTGCTGAGATGATTAATGGGAAAGAAGAAAAAACAAAGTTCTGATACACAAATGTGTTTTCAGTTTTTGGACTTTTTAGTACCTCTAACAGTACTACAGTAAAGTACTAGTACCTCTAACTGTACTACAGTAAAGTACTAGTACCTCTAACAGTACT
>NC_070592.1:890781-908281 GCF_027409825.1 Scomber japonicus | reverse complement strand
GTTTAGCATCAGATTCCCTCTTAGTGTTTCCTTTCCTTCCTTCCTTCCTTCCTTCCTTCCTTCCTTCCTTCCTTCCTTCCCTCCCTCCTCTTAGTGTTTCCTGTTTCCACAGAAGGAGGACTGTGGATTTAGTCCTTCATCACTTCCATGATGAAGGATCTAATGCTCAGTATGAACCAGGTGGGGAGTTCTGGTCCTCTGAAAAGAAGCCAACCAGGAAGTAACTTAGAGCTGCATTCTATCAAAAGGCCACCAGGGGGCGACCGTCTCTATACAAGTCAATGGAGAATTCACCAACTTCTCACTTGATTTCTAACCTCAGTAAACGTTTTCAAAATGTGTTTATGGTCTCAATCGCTAGTTTAAAGCCTTCTTCAATGCAGTATGATGTTCATTTGGGACATTTTGGCCTCCCTGATTTTATATGTGACGATAAAGCAGGGTATGCATTAGGGCGTGGCTACGTCCTGATTGACAGGTTGATTGACCAATGTCCTCCAGATCCAGCCCTCATAACCATAGCAACCTCCCCGCTCCGCCCATGGCTCCGCCTCATGCCCATATAAGTAGAATCCGTGTTTTTATTTTTCCCAGCATGCACCTCAAATTTTCAAGATGGCGCTGCCTAGATTAGAAACTATTGGCTTCCGAGCAGCAGTCCACAAACTTTCTTCTGTTATACAGTCTGTGGTATGAACAGGAGGAATCATTACACAGAAACACACACACACACACACACACACACACACACACACACACACACACACACACTGTTACCTGAACAGGTTGTCCATCACACACTGGTAATTCTCCAGACTGTTCTCTGGCAGGTAACAGGAAGAAAACACGATGATGTCATTCATACCGTCTCCATAGTAACCTGAGGGACGACAGAGAGGTGTTAGAGATCAGGACTCCAGCAGGTGAGGCCGGTGAGTCCTGGTCCTGCAGGTCTTACCTCCGTGTGACAGCACCCGCAGGAACGGCTCCAGCACGCTCATGTTGACGCGGCTCTCCTGCGGCGGGTCACCTGTGGAGAAACAGCGCCACCTGGTGCCTTCGCCGTCCACCTGGTCCTCCCGCTCCAGAGCTCCCAGTCCGCTCTGCTCCGCCGACGCTGCAGAACCGGCGCGGTTGGACCAGGATCTGGGTCTGGAGCCGGGACCTCTGCGGCTGCTGGACGCGACGCCGAGGCGCCGTAGGTCGTCTACAAACACAAAACTGTGATGTCATCGGAGGCTTTAGGTGGATAGATTACGTCATCTACTTGACCTTTGACCTCTCACCCTCCAGGTCCAGGTCGTACATGGGGAACGGCAGAGACTCGCTGTCAGACGGCGTTTCTATGTCGTCCAGGTCGAAGTCCAGACCCGTGTCATCCTCGTCTTCGACTGAGGGGGAGAGGAAGGCTGAGGGGAAGTCGTCTGAGACCGCCGACTCACTGCGACCTGAGAAATGACATCACACCTCTGTGACCAATCAGGTGAGGCTGCTGAACCGTAACGAGGGGGCGTGGCCATGTGCATGCAGGGCAGGGATTGGTTCGTGTGTGTGTTACCCAGAGACAGACTGAGCGCCGGCGCCACCAGGACTCTCTTCTTCTTGATCGGCCGTGACCCGGACAGCGCCAGGCTGCCGGGAGGAGCTGCAGACAGGAAGTGATGTCACAGAGCGTTAATCACAGAGGAGGCTGCTACTATTTCATTTCATGTTGTTGTTTATCAAACTTCATGGACGCACCTGGTCTCTCTCTGGGCGGGGTCGAGGATTTCTGCTCGTCCTCAACGGCTCCTGAAGACAGGAAGTCAGAGACAAAACTCAGAGACAAGAAGAAGAATGGTAAATGTTCTGTACTTATATAGCACCTTTCTAGTCTGTGCAACCACTCAAAGCTCTTTACATCACATGACATTCACCCTTTCACACACATTCATACACTGATGGCAGGAGCTACCACACAGGGGGCCAACCTGCTCATCAGAGGAATCTAACCATTCACTCACATTCATACACCGTTGGCATAGCAACGGGAGCAGTTTGGGGTTAAGTGTCTTGCCCGAGGACACATCGACATGTGGACTGGAGGAGCCGGGAATCGAACCACCAATCTTCCAATTGGAGGACGACGCTCTACCTCCTGATCCACAGCCGCTCAGGTGGTAGAGAAGAAGAAGAAGAAGAAGACGAAGAAGACGAAGAAGAAGAAGACGAAGAAGAAGAAGAAGACGAAGAAGAAGAAGAGTTACCTGGCTGTGGATCAAACACCTGCTGACCGTCTCCTGCTGGGAGACACAGAGAGGACATGATGAAGACATGATGAGGACATGATGAAGACATGATGGACATGATGAGGACATGATGAGGACATGATGAAGACATGATGAGGACATGATGACGACATGATGAGGACATGATGACGACATGATGAAGACATGATGGACATGATGGACATGATGGACATGATGGACATGATGAGGACATTATGAAGACATGATGGACATGATGAGGACATGATGAAGACATGATGAAGACCTGATGAGGACATGATGACGACATGATGGACATGATGAGGACATGATGAAGACATGATGAAGACATGATGAAGACATGATGAGGACATGATGACGACATGATGACGACATGATGACGACATGATGAAGACATGATGGACATGATGAGGACATGATGAGGACATGATGAGGACATGATGAAGACATGATGAGGACATTATGAGGACATGATGAGGACATGATGACGACATGATGAGGACATGATGAGGACAGACAGAGTTTAGAAGAAGAAAAGATGAAGATGAACAAGTCTTCCTCACCCAACTCGTCTCCTGTGGACGTTTCCTTCTCGTTGTCTTCTTCTGTCTCGTGTTCGTCTTCAGGACACAAAGAGACAAACATGAGACGACAGACGCTCACCTGATCACCTGAGACACGTTTCTGTTCTTCATACCTGCTAAATCTGCTGCTGCTGCTGCCGTGGCAACGCAGCTTCCTTTTATTAGTTCATCTATTTCCTCCTCTTCCTCTTCCTCCTCTTCCTCTGTGGAATAATTCAGAGATGACTTTTAAAGGATCACTCTGGTGTTTTATACGAGTCGGCTGGTTCCTACTGAGGACTTAAATCTTTAACAACACACGATGCAAAATATAGAATATAATGTGAATGATCTCATCTCTGTGTCTTTAGGAGACAGTTTGGTACCTGTCTGATGGTCAGATGGTGTAGAAGGAGTCATGATGGCAGCTGGAGTAGTATTAGTAGTATTTGATGTAGAACTGGTGATGTCCTCAGTGTCCTCAGTGTCCTCGTCCTCCAGAGGAGACCTACATGACGTTAGACTGAGACGTTAGACTGAGACGTTAGACTGAGACGTTAGACTGAGACGTTAAACTGAGACGTTAGACTGAGACGTTAGACTGAGACGTTAAACTGAGACGTTAGACTGAGACGTTAGACTGAGACGTTAGACGTTAGACTGAGACGTTAAACTGAGACGTTAGACTGAGACGTTAAACTGAGACGTTAGACGTTAGACTGAGACGTTAGACGTTAGACTGAGACGTTAGACTGAGACGTTAGACTGAGACGTTAGACGTTAGACTGAGACGTTAGACGTTAGACTGAGACGTTAAACTGAGACGTTAGACTGAGACGTTAGACTGAGACGTTAAACTGAGACGTTAGACTGAGACGTTAGACTGAGACGTTAGACTGAGACGTTAGACGTTAGACTGAGACGTTAGACGTTAGACTGAGACGTTAAACTGAGACGTTAGACCGAGACGTTAGACGTTAGACTGAGACGTTAAACTGAGACGTTAGACTGAGACGTTAGACGTTAGACTGAGACGTTAGACGTTAGACTGAGACGTTAGACGTTAGACTGAGACGTTAGACGTTAGACTGAGACGTTAGACGTTAGACTGAGACGTTAAACTGAGACGTTAGACTGAGACGTTAGACTGAGACGTTAAACTGAGACGTTAGACTGAGACGTTAGACTGAGACGTTAGACTGAGACGTTAGACGTTAGACTGAGACGTTAGACGTTAGACTGAGACGTTAAACTGAGACGTTAGACCGAGACGTTAGACGTTAGACTGAGACGTTAAACTGAGACGTTAAACTGAGACGTTAGACTGAGACGTTAGACTGAGACGTTAAACTGAGACGTTAGACTGAGACGTTAGACGTTAGACTGAGACGTTAGACGTTAGACTGAGACGTTAGACGTTAGACTGAGACGTTAAACTGAGACGTTAGACTGAGACGTTAGACTGAGACGTTAAACTGAGACGTTAGACGTTAGACTGAGACGTTAGACTGAGACGTTAGACTGAGACGTTAGACTGAGACGTTAAACTGAGACGTTAGACTGAGACGTTAGACTGAGACGTTAAACTGAGACGTTAGACTGAGACGTTAGACGTTAGACTGAGACGTTAGACGTTAGACTGAGACGTTAAACTGAGACGTTAGACTGAGACGTTAGACGTTAGACTGAGACGTTAGACGTTAGACTGAGACGTTAAACTGAGACGTTAGACTGAGACGTTAGACTGAGACGTTAAACTGAGACGTTAAACTGAGACGTTAGACTGAGACGTTAAACTGAGACGTTAGACTGAGACGTTAGACTGAGACGTTAGACTGAGACGTTAGACGTTAGACTGAGACGTTAAACTGAGACGTTAGACTGAGACGTTAGACTGAGACGTTAGACTGAGACGTTAAACTGAGACGTTAGACTGAGACGTTAGACTGAGACGTTAGACTGAGACGTTAGACTGAGACGTTAGACGTTAGACTGAGACGTTAAACTGAGACGTTAGACTGAGACGTTAGACTGAGACGTTAAACTGAGACGTTAGACGTTAAACTGAGACGTTAGACTGAGACGTTAGACTGAGACGTTAAACTGAGACGTTAAACTGAGACGTTAAACTGAGACGTTAAACTGAGACGTTAGACGTTAGACTGAGACGTTAGACTGAGACGTTAAACGTTAGACTGAGACGTTAGACTGAGACGTTAGACTGAGGCGTTAGACTGAGGCGTTAGACTGAGACGTTAGACTGAGACGTTAAACTGAGACGTTAGACGTTAGACTGAGACGTTAAACTGAGACGTTAGACGTTAGACTGAGACGTTAAACTGAGACGTTAAACTGAGACGTTAGACATTAAACTGAGACGTTAAACTGAGACATTAGACGTTAGACTGAGACGTTAAACTGAGACGTTAGACGTTAGACTGAGACGTTAAACTGAGACGTTAGACTGAGACGTTAGACTGAGACGTTAGACTGAGGCGTTAGACTGAGGCGTTAGACTGAGACGTTAGACTGAGACGTTAAACTGAGACGTTAGACGTTAGACTGAGACGTTAAACTGAGACGTTAGACGTTAGACTGAGACGTTAAACTGAGACGTTAGACGTTAGACTGAGACGTTAAACTGAGACGTTAAACTGAGACGTTAGACATTAAACTGAGACGTTAAACTGAGACATTAGACGTTAGACTGAGACGTTAAACTGAGACGTTAGACGTTAAACTGAGACGTTAGACGTTAGACTGAGACGTTAAACTGAGACGTTAGACGTTAGACTGAGACGTTAGACTGAGACGTTAGACTGAGACGTTAGACTGAGACGTTAGACTGAGACGTTAAACTGAGACGTTAGACTGAGACGTTAAACTGAGACGTTAGACTGAGACGTTAGACTGAGACGTTAGACTGAGACAAACAAACAGGAAGTAGATGAACTCTGACCTGAGAGCGTCTTCCTGTTCTTCCTGTTTGGACTCCATGTTGTTCCTGAAGAGAAAAACATCACATTTTAAAATACTGCATTTAAACCTGAAACAGGAAACAGGAAACAGGAAGTCTATAAATGAAATATTAAACATGTTAACAGTGAAAATATTAAATTAAATATTATAAACCTTTACAGTCGTCTACATGTGAAGTGATTTTAACTCTAATATAAACAGTTGCTGTTGCTCGTCTCTACACCATGTATAAATAAAGTTTAGTTGAACTTGTCTCTATAATCACAACTCTTTAGAGGAAGCACAGATCAGTCTCACGGCCGAGGACAGACAGGTAACAGCTGATCCTCAGACACTCACCTGAGAGTCTCACGGCCGAGGACAGACAGGACAGACAGGACAGACAGGTAACAGCTGAGGACAGACAGGTAACAGCTGATCCTCAGACACTCACCTGAGAGTCTCACGGCCGAGGACAGACAGGTAACAGCTGAGGACAGACAGGACAGACAGGTAACAGCTGAGGACAGACAGGACAGACAGGTAACAGCTGATCCTCAGAAACTCACCTGAGAGTCTGACACACGGAGCGAAGCAGGAAAAACAAACACAGGAGAGACTCCTGCCTGTGCTTCGTATCAAACTAACCTTTATTTAAACAGCTCTTATCACAAAGACACAGAGGACAGAGAGGACACAGAGGACAGAGAGACTGAGAGGACAGAGAGGACAGAAAGGACAGAAAGACTGAAAGAACAGAAAGACTGAAAGGACAGAAAGACAGAGAGGACAGAGACAGAGAGGACAGAGACTGAAAGGACAGAGAGGACAGAAAGGACAGAGACAGAGAGAGAGAGGACAGAAAGACTGAAAGAACAGAAAGACTGAAAGGACAGAGAGGACAGAGAGGACAAGAGAACAGAGAGGACAGAAAGACAGAAAGGACAGAGAGAGAGAGGACAGAGAGGACAGAGACAGAGAGGACAGAGACAGAGAGGACAGAGAGGACAGAGAGGACAGAGACAGAAAGGACAGAGAGGACAGAGAGGACAGAGAGGACAGAGAGGACAGAGACAGAAAGGACAGAGAGGACAGAGACAGAAAGGACAGAAAGGACAGAGACAGAAAGGAGAGAGGACAGAGAGGACAGAGAGACTGAAAGGAGAGAGAGGACAGAGAGAGAGAGGACAGAAAGGTTGAAGTGAACAAACTGAAACACAGAAATAAGCTTCAGAATAAAAACAGGACTCACAGCAGCTCCACGCTCTCTGAACGCTGACAGGAAACAGCAGCCAGGTGAGACGGACAGGTGAGACAGCCAGGTAGAGACAGGCAGGTAGAGACAGCCAGGTGAGACAGCCAGGTAGAGACAGCCAGGTAGAGACAGAAAGGTAGAGACAGCCAGGTAGAGACAGCCAGGTGAGACAGCCAGGTAGAGACAGCCAGGTGAAGACAGCCAGGTAGAGACAGCCAGGTAGAGACAGCCAGGTAGAGACAGACCTGAGGACAGCCAGGTAGAGACAGCCAGGTGAAGACAGACAGCCGGGATCACAGGATCAGCGATCACAGAGCAGCGTCACACCTGGAGATTCACCTGATGACATCATCACAGCACAGCAGCGTTTTTTATGGGTTTATGAGCGGACTCTGACACTCCACCTGTGTGTGTGTGTGTGTGTGTGTGTGTGTGTGTGTGTGTGTGTGTGTGTGTGTGTGTGTGTGTGTGTGTGCCCGGCCCTGTTACCGTGACAACCATGACTGTACAAGCAGAGGTACAGGGGTGGAAACTGTAGCATGCATGCCCATACCTGCAGAGTGCACATACACACACACACACACACACACACACACAGACACACACACACACACACAGACACACACACACACACACACACAGACACACACACAGACACACACACACACACACACACACACACACACACACTGTGTTGCACAAGTCAATATGGAGGATGAGTCCTGGGTGTGTTTGTGTGTTTGTTTGATTCTGACTCAACAGGTTTCGTCTCCAACGGCTTTACATGATGAAACAAGCTGAGTCCCAAATCCAGTCTGACCTCAGTCTGGTCCTGATCCTCAGCCTGGTCCTGATCCTCAGTCTGGTCCTGGTCCTCAGTCTGGTCCTGATCCTCAGTCTGGTCCTGATCCTCCAGACCTACTTCCAGGATGTGCAGCTATGCTTGCTAACAGTAGCCATGGAGGTGATGCTTAGGGCCCCTGGGTGGTTGGAGGACAGCCTGGTCCTGGTCGAGTGGTTGGAGGACAGCCTGGTCCAGGTCCAGGTCCTGGTCCTGGTCCTGGTCGGGTGGTTGGAGGACAGCCTGGTCCAGGTCCAGGTCCTGGTCCTGGTCCTGGTCCTGGTCGGGTGGTTGGAGGACAGCGTGTCCAGTCTGGTCTGAGGGAGCCACATGGAGCCTGTACTGGGCGGCTGTGGCTCAGGAGGTAGAGCGGTCGTCCTCCAATTGGAAGTTTGGGGGTTTGATTCCCTGCTCCTCCAGTCCACATGTCGATGTGTCCTTGGGCAAGACACTTAACCCCAAACTGCTCCCGTTGCTATGCCAACGGTGTATGAATGAGAATGAATGGTTAGCTTCCTCCTGATGAGGTTGGCACCCATCAGTGTATGAATGTGTGTGAATGGGTCCATTTCCTGTTCAGCTGCTGAGAGCTTCATGGAGCTTCATGGAGCTTCATGGAGCTTCATGGAGCTTCATGGAGCTTTATGGAGCTTCATGGAGCTTTATGGAGCTTCATGGAGCTTCATGGAGCTTTATGGAGCTTCATGGAGCTTCATGGAGCTTCATGGAGCTTTATGGAGCTTCATGGAGCTTCATGGAGCTTCATGGAGCTCAGATGGAGATGAAGCCGATCGTTAAGAGAAGGCAGCTCCAGCCTCGGTCGGTGGTACAACGCCTCCCTCAAAGATGCAGAGAAGTAGATCAGCTCAGGAAGGATGTAGGCAGCTGGAGCTCCTTCCATGTCTCATGTGGCCACTGACCCTTCATGAAGATCCAATCACAAAGGTGGAAGAACTGGACTGGCTGGTCAGCTCATATGTTAGGAAGTGGCTTGGTCTTCCCAGAGGCCTCAGCAGTGTAGAGATATATGGCAAAGGAGTCCTAGAGCTACCCATTGTGTGCCAAGGTAAGATGGTGCTAATGGTTTCCAGTGATCCATTGGTAGCCGAAGCCAGAGCAGAGCAGGCAAGCAGGGACATCGTGGGCTGAGAGGAATGGTCCTGGTCTGGAGGTCAGAACGCCAGCCTGGAACAAGGCCACTCTGCCCCAGAGACGCAGGCTTGTGGTTCAGGAGGTACGGAGGCAGCAGGAAGCAGCCGTGGAGGATCTCCTGCACAGAGCCGTGGGAAAAGGAGACAGACAGAGCAAGCTTCACCATCAAGGCTACGTACATCTCCCAAAAACCTCAGCCAGTGGTCCGGTGGTCCGGTGGTCCGGTGGTCCGGTGAAGATGCTCCCTCTGTCCGACTCCAGCAACCCTAAAACACATCCTGCAAGACCAGCCTCACTCTGTTACACCTGGCGGCACAACAAGGTGCTGCAACGTCTTCCAGCACTGCTTGAAGGTGGCTGTGGGTCAGGACGTAGAGCGGTCGTCCACCAATTGAGAGATTGGTGGTTTGATTCCCGGCTCCTCCACATGTCCATGTGTCTTTGGGCAAGACACTTAACGCCAAACTGCTCCCGTTGCTGCACCAACAGTGTGTGAATGGTTAGTTTGATGAGCAGGTTGGTGCTCTGTGTGGAAGCTCCTGTCATCAATCAATCTTTATTTATAAAGCTCCAAATCACAACAAAGTTATCTCAAGGCTCTTTCCACATAGAGCAGGTCTAAACCGAACTCTTCAGGTTTCATTTAAAGAGACCCAACATTCCCACATGACAGGTGGAAGGAAGGCAGGAAGGAAAGATGGAAGGAACAAAGGAGGAAAAAAGAAAGAAAGTGAGGAAGGACAGATGGAAGGAAGGAAGGAAGGGAGGAAGGAAGGAAAACAGACAGGAAGGAAAGTGGGCCGGATTGGATCCCTCGGGGGGCGGTTCTGGCCCACGGGCCGCATGTTTGACCCCCCTGGTCTAAAGGGCCGCTGAGATGTGGAGCCAGTGGTTGTGGTTGAGAGAAAGGACTCCAGGCTAGGACACCAGGATCCACTGCTGAACCCTGTGAGGAAGGATCTTTATTAGACCCTGATCCTCTGACTCACCAGCTTCTTCTTTCCTAGGATGGTGAAGTCATGAGCTGCCCTTCTCTGTTTCTGATTGGCTGGTATGTTGGTTGGAATTATGCATGAGGAGTTACCGTACCGTCCTCTTCCTCTTATCCTGGTCGGGTCGGGGGGGCAGCAGCCTAAGCAGGAAGCCCAGACTTCCCTCTCCCCAGCCACTTCCTCCAGCTCTTCCCGGGGGATCCCGAGGCGTTCCCAGGCCAGCCGAGAGACATAGTCTCTCCAGCGTGTCCTGGGTCTCCTACCGGTGGGACGGGCCCTGAACACCTCACCAGGGAGGCGTCCGGGAGGCATCCTGACTAGATGCCCGAGCCTCCTCATCTGGCTCCTCTCAACGCGGAGGAGCAGCGGGTCTACTCCGAGCTCCTCCCGGATAACTGAGCTTCTCACCCTATCTCTAAGGGAGAGCCCAGCCAGCCTACGGAGGAAGCTCATTTCAGCCGCTTGTACCCGCCATCTTGTTCTTTGGGTCACGACCCAAAGCTCATGACCAGAGGTGAGGGTAGGAACCCAAAGCTCATGACCAGAGGTGAGGGTAGGAACCCAAAGCTCATGACCAGAGGTGAGGGTAGGAACCCAAAGCTCATGACCAGAGGTGAGGGTAGGAACCCAAAGCTCATGACCAGAGGTGAGGGTAGGAACCCAAAGCTCATGACCAGAGGTGAGGGTAGGAACCTTTCGGCTCAGCTCTCTCTTCACCACGACGGATCTGTGCAGAGTCCGCATTACTGCAGACGTCGCACCGATCCGCCTGTTGATCTCACGCTCCATCCTTCCCTCACTGTGAACAAGACCCCGAGGTACTTGAACTCCTCCACTTGGGGCCGGATCTCATCCCCGACCCGAAGAGTGCACTCCACCCTTTTCCGGCTGAGGACCAAGGACTCGGATTTGGAGGTGGGGCTATGCATGAGGAGTGTGATCGGTTAGAGTTAGGGTAAGAAAATGAGTGTCACCCAATCAGAGGCAGAGCAGAGGGGGTCATCACTTCGCCATCCTAGGAAAAAAACCCCATAGCAAACAGTAGAGAAAATAAAACCAGGTTATTAACAGCTAAAAGTGACGAATACTATCTAATCCAATATATCTGCTCACACATTTATCATTAATAATCAATAATATAAACATTACATACATATTTATAACTCACTATAATGATAAAAGTACATGTTAGGGGTTAATTAATATATTATTTCATATTATTACAGCTGTGTTTTATTAAATGTCATTTCGTGTCCATATTAATAAACATCTGTTGTATTATAATGAGTTATAAATCAGCTCTTAACTCTTCACACTGATCAGAAATAAACCAAATAAATCCTGATTCAGATCATAGAGGAGTTTTATTTTGAAAGAGTGAACTTCTCAGGACATTTCACAGTAAAACAAACGTTCAGTCTTTAAAGTGTCTCCTCATGAATCAGCTCTAACCCTGACGTCTGGCGTCTGGGACACGGCAGGAAATGATTCAATATTTAATACAAACACAATTTAATGAAGTTTATTATTAAACAGTTTGATCCAACAAACAGCTTCCTGTCTCACAGCTGGAGCCAATAATCAATGAATCAATAACCTGAAAATTCATCTGCAGATGTTTAAATGATGATGAAATGTTCAGAGTCAGGTGACGTGTTTGGTCCGCAGTTTCCTGTCATGTGACCAATGATTGAATCCATGAATGGTAAATGTTCTGTACTCATATAGCACCTTTCTAGTCTGTGCAACCACTCAAAGCTCTTTACATCACAAGTCATCATTCACCCTTTCACACACATTCATACACTGATGGCAGGAGCTACCACGCAGGGAGCCAACCTGCTCATCAGGAGGAATCTAACCATTCATTCACATTCATACACCGTTGGCATAGCAACGGGAGCAGTTTGGGGTTAAGTGTCTTGCCCGAGGACACATCGACATGTGGACTGGAGGAGCCGGGAATCAAACCCCCAATCTTCCAATTGGAGGACGACCGCTCTACCTCCTGATCCACAGCCGCCCCATTAATCAATTATCTGCTGATTCATTTTCTTTAATGTTTTTTCAGATCAATAATTTAAACTGATCAGATTCAGAGTCCAGTGGGAGCGTCTGGTCCAATCAGAGGGCTTCCTGCTGGGAGTGGGCGTGGCTGTGAGCGTTGAGCGCCGCCCTCCACCTGAAGCTGAGCTGACAGGTGGAGCACTGGTACGGTTTCTCTCCCGTGTGAACTCTCATGTGTTCCTTCAGCTTGTCTTTGCGTGCGAAGCGTTTCCCGCAGTCGGGGCATCGGTGCGGCTGCTCGCCGCTGTGCGTCTGCATGTGTCGCTGCAGGTGATTGGCCGACACCACGCTGAGCCCGCAGAGCGTGCACGTGTAGCGTTTACTGTCCCCGCTGTGCGTGCGCAGGTGCAGCCGCAGCCGGCCGCGCTCCTTGTAGCTGCGGCCGCATTCCCTGCAGCTGAAGGGCCGCTCCCCGCTGTGCGCCCTCATGTGGCTGCTCAGGTATTCCTTCCTGCGGTAACACTTCCCGCACTCCACGCACTGGTGCTGCCGCTCGCCGCTGTGCGTCAGCAGGTGGCGCTTCAGGTGGCTCTTGGCGAAGAAGCTCAGGCTGCAGAGCTGACAGTTAAAGGGCCGCTCGCCGCTGTGTGTCCTCATGTGCTCCACCAGCGTCTGACGCTGCAGGAAACACTTCCCGCACTCGTGGCAGCAGAAGCGCCGCTCGCCGCCGTGCGTCCGCCGGTGAGCCGACAGCAGAGACTTACTCTTGAAGCGTTTGTGGCAGTCGGGGCAGCCGAAGGGTTTCTCCCCGGTGTGATTCCTCTGGTGGATCTGCAGCCGACACGGCCGGTCGAAGCTTTTCAAACAAACCTCACACTCAAACACCTTCTTCACTCTGACGCTCGCCGCTCTCAGCTCGCCGCTCGGCGCTGTGCTGTCCGCCTCGTCCTCCTGACTGGGACTGAAGTGAGGCTCATGCTGGGACTCTTCATCACCACCCTGCTCCTCCTCCTCCTCCTCCTCCTCCTCCTCCACCTTCACGTCCTCCCTCAGCTCACAGGACGGCTGCTCAGAGGCCACGCTCCCCGAGGATTCTGGGTAACGGGTCATCACCTCTGACAGAAAAAAAAAAACAGAAACATGTCAGAATGCATTTTAACTGAGGAGCCTGAACGCCTCATCTCACCAGAAATCACATGACGAGGCCTCGTGATGTCACACTCACTCTGAGCCTGCAGGTCCAGTTTTCTTTATTTTATTAAAAATATAAAAACTCAAACATCACAACACAATAAATAAATAAATAAATACCAACCAACATAGCAAATATTTAAATAATGTCTTAAATCTGTTTATTAATGTTTCAGGATGAAACATAAAAACCTTCATTAACAGATAAAGTAATAAACTACATCTCCCATCAGGCTTTGCGTTGTGATGCTGATGAGAGTTGTGGTTCCTGCCTGCTAGTAGTTAGATATTAAAATAAAGATGTTTCCATGTTACTGAACACAAGTAGAAACAGATGACTGATTGTTGTGTAACGTGAGCATGTGTGATGTCTGCTTCCGGTCCGGTGTGTCGGGACTGACCGGCTCTGAGCAGCTTGACTTCGGGCTTCAGCACAGCATCGAGCAGCCTCCTCTGGCGGCAGATCTCCCGCTCTGATCTCTCCACTCTGTCTTCGTACTCCGCCACGGTTTCCTCCAACAGACCGACGATCTCCTCCGCAGCCGCCGTTAGCCGCTCGGTGAGCAGCGCTCTCAGCGGGATTTCTGACGGTTCTTCTCCTTTTTCCACCTGCAGCAGAAAGTCTTCAGCAGCAGCAATGATCCGCTCATGTACCGACACCCGCAGCAGCTGCACCGAGCACATGGTACACTTTACTGCAGACAGAGAACCGAGAGGAACCGGGAGGAACCGGGAGGAACCGGGAGGAACCGGCAGGGGGCAGAGTGCAGCTGCTCGCTCTGCAGGAAGCTTTAAAATAAAAACCACAGAAGAAGAAATAAATTCACATTATTCAAAAACTCAAACATCTGGTTTCATCTTTAACTATGTGTTGTATTTTAAAATAATATTAAAGTACTAGTACCTCAAACTGTACTACAGTAAAGTACTAGTACCTCTAACAGTACTACAGTAAAGTACTAGTACCTCAAACTGTACTACAGTAAAGTACTAGTACCTCTAACAGTACTACAGTAAAGTACAAGTACTACTAATTGTACTGCAGTAAAGTACTAGTACTACAGTAAAGTACTAGTACCTCTAACTGTACTACAGTAAAGTATTAGTACTACTAATTGTACTCCAGTAAAGTACTAGTACCTCTAACAGTACTACAGTAAAGTACTAGTACCTCTAACTGTACTACAGTAAAGTACTAGTACCTCTAACTGTACTACAGTAAAGTACTGCTGCTGCCTGTAGAAAACACGGTGCGGGGTTTTAACGCACCGCGTGTCCCGGGTGAGCGGGTCTTACCGCAGACTGCATCCCAAGCTCCCAAGCAGCGTCCTCACAGCAGGAAGTTATATTTACTGTAATAACTTAAATGAGCCTGAAAGCAGAGTTTCATATGGACGCTGTGTGACTGCACCGCCCGCCTGAGCCGCGCTGTGCTGACTGCACCGCCCGCCTGAGCCGCGCTGTGTGACTGCACCGCCCGCCTGAGCCGCGCAGTGTGACTGCACCGCCCGCCTGAGCCGCGCTGTGAGTGAAACCCAGCGCACCGGGCGGAGCCGCAGGTACACAGAGGAAAGGTAAAAGTCTCACTGACTCTTTAAAACTATTAATCAGCTGATCTGCTTTAACGTTGAGCTCGTTCAGTATGAGACGGTTAAACTGACTGACCGTTAACCGTTAACCGTTAACGTGAGACGGTAACGTGAAGTAAACGAGCCTGTCTGTTTTAACTGCTTTATAATAAAGTTATATTTATATTTAACCCAGTAAATGTGATGACGTGTCAGCTGTGTTTGACTCTGGTATCTGTTTGTATTTAATGTGTTTTAATCACAGTTAACACACTCGGACTGTTTCTTATATTATTAATGTTTTATTATTAAAAACAAACCGTCACAGTTAGCAACTAGCAGGCTAACGGCTAGCACTGACGGTTAAAGCTGCCCGGACGTGACGTCAGCCTGGTGATGCATGTGGGGGGCGGGGCCTGCGCGCGCCTGATGTAAACAGCTAGCATGTCCGCGAGCCTCAGACCCAGCTGATCTCTACCGGAGCCGGTGCCGGTAAGCAGCCGCTCAGATTACCGACTGTTTGTGATGAGAAGCCGGAGATCAGCGCTGTTAGCCCGGCTAGAAACCCCGCTGTGCCCCGCTGAGTGTGGAAGGGTTAGCTCAGTTAGCTAGCAGAGCTAACGGCAGCTCCATATTAGAGGTACTTATACTACACTGTAGTACTGTTAGAAGTACTTTTACTACACTGTAGTACTATTAGAGGTACTTATACTACACTGTAGTACTGTTAGAGGTACTTCTACTATACTGTAGTACTGTTAGAGGTACTTATACGACATGGTAGTACTATTAGAGGTACTTATACTACACTGTAGTACCATTAGAAGTACTTTTACTACACTGTAGTACTATTAGAGGTACTTATACTACACTGTAGTACTGTTAGAGGTACTTATACGACATGGTAGTACTATTAGAGGTACTTATACTACACTAGTACTATTAGAGGTACTTGTACTACACTGTAGTACTGTTAGAGGTACTTATACTACACTGTAGTACTATTAGAGGTACTTGTACTACACTGTAGTACTATTAGAGGTACTTATACTACACTGTAGTACTATTAGAGGTACTTGTACTACACTGTAGTACTATTAGAGGTACTTATACTACACTAGTACTATTAGAGGTACTTGTACTACACTGTAGTACTGTTAGAGGTACTTATACTACACTGTAGTACTATTAGAGGTACTTGTACTACACTGTAGTACTATTAGAGGTACTTATACTACACTGTAGTACTATTAGAGGTACTTGTACTACACTGTAGTACTATTAGAGGTACTAGTACTGCAGTACAGTATCAGAGTTCTTCTCTCAGTCACAGTGACTCATTGTGTTTGTTTCAGGCTGAGGAGCATTATGGGATGTTGAGCCCTTGTTTGTGTGTCCTCAGTGTGTTTACCACACACACACACACACACACACACACACACACACACACACCCTGCTCCTGTTAAACTAACATCACAGTGACATTTAGTTTGTTTACAGTTTAAATAAACTCAGAGCTGCAGTGAAAGTATTAAAGCTTCCTGCTGGTCTGAGGAATGTTTCAGCTGATCATCTCAACTGATCATCTCTGCTTTCATTTTTAGAAGATATAAATATAAATATATATATACTTTATATATATATATATATATATATATACTGTATGTGTATATATATATATATATATATATATATGTATAATGAGACCAGAGCTTTCCATTGTGTTTTAAAGTCAGGTGAAACCATGACTGCAGAGTTTGGAGGGTAAATAAATAAATTAGAACCGTTTATAGGATTAAATCTGATTATTGATTATTGATCAGGAAACCTCTCTGTGTGTTCTCAGGTCTGACTGCCAACCAATCACAGCCCAGAGCCGAGTCGAACACTTCCTGTCAGCTGAGGAGGAGTTTTTAAGTGTTTCTGTATTTTATTTTGAAGTGATGACGGGAGAGGTGAGGCTGGGCTTCCTGTTGTCCGGCAGGTAGACAGGTGTGTTTGTTTTGTGGCCCTTCAGCAGGCGGGCGGGGGGGTCATGTTCCTCTAACGTCCTGACGAGCAGCCGCGTTTGATGAAGGGCGCCACTTCCTGTTTGGTTTTATTTTTACACCTGTTCGTGTAAATAAAGTTTTTCTCTTCCTGAATCGTCGATCGGCTGATCAGCTGATCATGGCGGAGTCCGGCTCGCCCCTGACCACCGAGCCCCCCCCGCCCTTCCCCACAGAGACCGTCTCTAAGGAACTCATGGTTACCACGGCGACGGACAGGTCAGAGGTCACTCCAGACGTCCCGAAAGAAGAAGCTCCACCCCCGTCGCAAGCCCCGCCCCCGTCCACCACAGAAGAAGAGTCTCTGTCTGAGAGGGCAGCACCAGGTCAGAGGTCACACTGGGGTCACACTGGGGTCACAGGGGTCACACTGGGGTCACAGGGGGGGGGGGGGGGGGGTAATCTTTATTTATAAAGCTCCAAATCCCAACAGAGTCATGTGAAGGCTCTTTCCACATAGAGCCCTAACCCTCAGAACCAGACTCAGAGTGGGAGAACATCTTTTAACAGGAAGAACCCTCAGAACCAGACTCAGAGTGGGAGAACATCTTTTAACAGGAAGAACCCTCAGAACCAGACTCAGAGTGGGAGAACATCTTTTAACAGGAAGAACCCTCAGAACCAGACTCAGAGTGGGAGAAAGAGAGGAGAGAGGAAG
>NC_070592.1:865781-885781 GCF_027409825.1 Scomber japonicus | reverse complement strand
CCTGCCTGCTAGACCCTCAGGTAACACACACACCTGGCTGCTAGACCCTCAGGTAACACACACACCTGGCTGCTAGACCCTCAGGTAACACACACACCTGGCTGCTAGACCCTCAGGTAACACACACACCTGGCTGCTAGACCCTCAGGTAACACACACACCTGGCTGCTAGACCCTCAGGTAACACACACACCTGGTAACACACACACCTGGCTGCTAGACCCTCAGGTAACACACACACCTGGCTGCTAGACCCTCAGGTAACACACACACCTGGCTGCTAGACCCTCAGGTAACACACACACCTGGCTGCTAGACCCTCAGGTAACACACACACCTGGCTGCTAGACCCTCAGGTAACACACACACCTGGCTGCTAGACCCTCAGGTAACACACACACCTGGCTGCTAGACCCTCATGTAACACACACACCTGGCTGCTAGACCCTCAGGTAACACACACACCTGGCTGCTAGACCCTCAGGTAACACACACACCTGGTAACACACACACCTGCCTGCTAGACCCTCAGGTAACACACACACCTGGCTGCTAGACCCTCAGGTAACACACACACCTGGCTGCTAGACCCTCAGGTAACACACACACCTGGCTGCCAGACCCTCAGGTAACACACACACCTGGCTGCTAGACCCTCAGGTAACACACACACCTGGCTGCCAGACCCTCAGGTAACACACACACCTGGCTGCTAGACCCTCAGGTAACACACACACCTGGCTGCTAGACCCTCAGGTAACACACACACCTGGCTGCTAGACCCTCAGGTAACACACACACCTGCCTGCTAGACCCTCAGGTAACCCTAACGCTAACCTGTGTGTGTGTGTGTGTGTGTGTGTGTGTGTGTGTGTGTGTGTGTGTGTGTGTGTGTGTGTGTGTGTGTGTGTAGAGTCCAGAGATGGTGGCTTCTGTAGGGAAACTGAGCTACAACCAGCTGGTGGAGAAAATCATCGACTACAAACACTCAGCTGACAGCAGCCGAGTCAGTGAAGGTAACACACACACATACACACACACACAAACACACATACACACACACACACACACACACACACACACACACACACACACAGAGTTCACTTCACATACTTTATTACATTAGAAGAGTTTCTGTTCTGTGAGAATGATGAACAGTTAATGAGGTTTGACGAGTCATGCTGTGTGTGTGTGTGTGTGTGTGTGTGTGTGTGTGTGTGTGTGTGTGTGTGTGTGTGTGTGTGTGTGTGTGTGTGTGTGTGTGTGTGTGTGTGTGTGCGCGTGTGTGTGTGTGTGTGCAGGTCTGGTGGCCGAGCAGTTCTTGGAGTCGACGGCGACGCAGCTGTCGTATCACGGTCTGTGTGAACTGAACACAACGGCTAAAGAAGGAGAAATCTCTGTGTTCTTCAGAAATAACCACTTCAGTACCATGATCAAACACAAGGTGGAGCTGCTACACACACACACACACACACACACACACACACACACACACACACACACACACACACACACACAGTCTGTCATCTACACTCACAGTTGGATGCCACTCTGGTCCTTGAACACATCACAGTAACTAACCTCTGTGTGTATCAGGGTCACCTGTACCTGCTGGTGACGGATCAGGGCTTCCTGCAGGAGGAGGGTTTGGTCTGGGAGTCTCTCCACAACGTCGAGGGAGACGGAAACTTCTGTGACTCAGAGTTTCGGCTGTGTCACCCCCCTCAGAGGGCCCCGCCCCCCTCCAGCCTGCCGCCCACCGTTCAGGACCAGCAGAGACAGATCGACCAGGTGAGACCTGCAGGTGCACTGATGATCCTCCTCTTCTGTCTGTAGTCACTGACTGACTGTGTGTGTGTGTGTGTGTGTGTGTGTGTGTCAGGACTACCTGGTGGCAGTGTCCCTGCAGCAGCAGCAGGGCGGGGCCCCGGGGCCCCTCAGTGACCTGGAGTTGGCCCGGCAGCTCCAGCAGGAGGAATACCAACAGCAGCAGCAGCAGCAGCAGCAGCAGCAGCAGGGCTCACAGCAGCAGCAGCAGCAGCAGCAGCAGCAAGGCTCACAGCAAGCAACACAGCAGGTAACTACTGCTGCTCAACATGTGGTCTGTGGCCCTGCAGGGGCCGCAGCACGTCTGTGCTCAAAGATCCTCTGTCAGGGAAGAGGTTCCGCTCTGATTCTCTGAGAGGTCTTCTCTACAGCAGCAACCTGTGCTGCATGTTTCTCTCCGCTCTGACTCTAATTATTAACTCGTTATCAACCCTTAACGAGCTTCAGCTGCTTGAGTTAATAATTAACGTCAGGTGGAGTGGAGCGATACCTGCAGGGATTAAAGTTCTCCGTCGCTATGAAGAGAGGGAGCGCTGACAGTATGAGTGCTTCCACACCAACAGCAGTTGGTGCACTAATGGCCCTTTTCCACTGCAGAATCGGTACGGTACGGTACGGTACGCTTTAGCGCGGCACGACTCTACCCACCGGCCCTGTTCCTTTTCCACTGCCAAGAGGTACTAGTCGGACTACTTGGAATGGGCAGAGTTCTCGCTGTGTTTGTGTTTGTGCTTTAACGCGGGTGATTATTTAAAGACCCCAAGCTTCGTCGCATGTATGACGACATCTCCTTCGACCAATCAGTGGACAGCGCCGTTCACGTGACAATTTAGTATCAGTTCGGCTCGGTTAGTACCACCTCTGAAACAGGTACGAAAAATCGTAACGGTTCCCAGGTCCGGCCCCCAGTGGAAAAGGGCACAAAGCGGGTAGAGTCGTACCGTACCGTTACTAAATCGTGCAGTGGAAAAGGGCCATAAGGCCCTACGCTTGCTAAGGCCCTACGGTTGCTAAGGGCAGCTAAGGCCCTACCCTTGCTAAGGCCCTATGGTTGCTAAGGGCAGCTAAGGCCCTACGGTTGCTAAGGGCAGCTAAGGCCCTACCCTTGCTAAGGCCCTATGGTTGCTAAGGGCAGCTAAGGCCCTCCGGTTGCTAAGGGCAGCTAAGGCCCTACGGTTGCTAAGGGCAGCTAAGGCCCTACCTTTGCTAAGGCCCTATGGTTGCTAAGGGCAGCTAAGGCCCTCCGGTTGCTAAGGGCAGCTAAGGCCCTACGGTTGCTAAGGGCAGCTAAGGCCCTACGGTTGCTAAGGGCAGCTAAGGCCCTGCGGTTGCTAAGGGCAGCTAAGGCCCTGCGGTTGCTAAGGGCAGCTAAGGCCCTGTGGTTGCTAAGGGCAGCTAAGGCCCTGCGGTTGCTAAGGTCAGCTAAGGCCTTGCGGTTGCTAAGGTCAGCTAAGGCCTTGCGGTTGCTAAGGGCAGCTAAGGCCTTGCGGTTGCTAAGGGCAGCTAAGGCCTACAGTTGCTAAGGGCAGCTAAGGCCCTATGGTTGCTACTCAGCAACCGACTCCGGTATCGCTGCCGGTCTCGGCCCCCCCGTTTAAATTTTGAGCTAGGTGACTCTGAAAAAAGGTGAAATTTTGGGGGGTTTTCAAAAGATTCCCATTCATTTCCAATGGAGAATTATTCCCGTTTTTTGGGAAACTTTGGAATTCCAGCACCAGAAGTCGTAGCACCCCTCCCCCGATCGAGCCGCACGTTCTGATGTATATATTGTCGGGTTATCTTAAAGCTGCGTGGCGCTAATCACTGTCAGACACAAGCAGACTGGATGATGTCATCAAAGCAAGAGAGCAATAAAGTTCCTTCCTTCCTTCTCCTTTTCTTTCCTTCCTTCCTTCCTTCTTTCCTTCCCACCTTCCTTCCACCTGTCCTTCCTTCCTTCTCCTTTTCTTTCCTTCCCACCTTCCTTCTTTCCTTCCCACCTTCCTTCCACCTGTCCTTCCTTCCTTCTCCTTTTCTTTCCTTCCCACCTTCCTTCTCCTTTTCTTTCCTTCCTTCCTTCCTTCTTTCCTTCCCACCTTCCTTCCACCTGTCCTTCCTTCCTTCTCCTTTTCTTTTCCTTCCTTCCTTCCTTCCTTCCTTCTGTCCTTCCTTCCTTCCTTCTGTCCTTCCTTCCTTCCTTCCGTCCTTCCTTCCTTCCTTCTGTCCTTCCTTCTTTCCTTCCTATCTTCTTTTCCAACCTTTCCTTTCTTTTATTTCTTCCTTCCTTCCTTTTGTCTTTCCTTCCTATCACTTTTCCCTTCTTCCCATCCTTGTTTCCTTCCTTCCTGCCTTCCTTCTTCCCATCCTTGTTTCCTTCCTTCCTTCCTTCCTTCCTTCCTTCCTTCCGTCTTCTTAATGGTCCGGCCCACATTAGATCAAATTTGGCTGTTTGTGGCCCTTGAATGAAAATGTGTTTGACCCCCCCCCCCCGGGTTTCCATGGAAACGTAGATGGTGAACAGCTGATGACTTGGCCTTTAAAATGAGATGGTGACTGTTTCCTGTTTCCTGTTGTGTTTCCAGGTCAGAGGTCAGGGGTCACAGCAGGGCGGAGCCAGGAGAAGAGACAAGGACTCAGACTGTGTCCTCTTATAGACTCTTCATCATCATCATCATCATCCTCCTTATCATCTGTCTCTCTCACACACACACACACACACACACACACACACACACACACACACACACACAGATGAAAGTCTGACAGTTTGACCAGAAGAGGAAGTCGAATCTCTTCAGATGAGGAAGTGGTTTGTTGTATAATGTCTGTGTAACATAGTGGAGGAAGTACACACACACACACATACACACACACACACACACACACACACACACACACACACACACACACACACAGTAACACACACACACACACACAGTAACTCACACACACACACATACACACACACACACACACACACACAGTAACTCACACACACACACACACACACACACACACACACACACACACACAGTAACACACACAGTACACACACACACATATACACACAGTAACACACACACACACAGTAACACACACACACTCACACACACACACACACACACACACACACACACACACACACACACACATATACACACACACACACAGTAACACACACACACACACACATACACACAGTAACACACACAGTACACACACACACATATACACACACTCACACAGTAACACACACACACACAGTAACACACACACACTCACACACACACACACACACACACACACACACACAGTCAGCTGATGCCAAACCCCAGTGCTTTTTGTTCGTTCAGACAGTTTCAGGTTTTTGGGAAGTTTGTGATGAAACACTTCCTGTCACTTCCTGTCACTTCCTGTCACTTCCTGTCACCCTTCATCAGACTTTTATTAACGGTTAACTCAAAACGAAACATATTTAAAATGATCTCAAACCTTTTTCTAGTCTGAAGAAACAGAAACTGATGATTAACGTGTTCGGAGTTATAATGTTTAACTTTATAATCAAAGCTGACGAGTTACTGACGAATAAATGATGAATTAACCTCTAACAGAGACATCTAGTGAAGGGTGAACCAGGAACTGAGATATTATGAAGTGAAACTGGAAGAATCCGTTAATTGAATCTACTTCCTGTCTGACTTCCTGTCTGACTGACCTGATGGAGCGTTAATTGAATCTACTTCCTGTCTGACTGACCTGAAGGAGCTTTAATTGAATCTACTTCCTGTCTGACTGACCTGATGGAGCGTTAATTGAATCTACTTCCTGTCTGACTGACCTGAAGGAGCTTTAATTGAATCTACTTCCTGTCTGACTTCCTGTCTGACTGACCTGAAGGAGCGTTAATTGAATCTACTTCCTGTCTGACTGACCTGAAGGAGCGTTAATTGACTCTACTTCCTGTCTGACTGACCTGAAGGAGCGTTAATTGACTCTACTTCCTGTCTGACTGACCTGATGGAGCGTTAATTGAATCTACTTCCTGTCTGACTGACCTGATGGAGCGTTAATTGAATCTACTTCCTGTCTGACTGACCTGAAGGAGCGTTAATTGAATCTACTTCCTGTCTGACTGACCTGAAGGAGCTTTAATTGAATCTACTTCCTGTCTGACTGACCTGAATCTACTTCCTGTCTGACTGACCTGAAGGAGCGTTAATTGAATCTACTTCCTGTCTGACTGACCTGAAGGAGCGTTAATTGACTCTACTTCCTGTCTGACTGACCTGAAGGAGCGTTAATTGACTCTACTTCCTGTCTGACTGACCTGAAGGAGCTTTAATTGACTCTACTTCCTGTCTGACTGACCTGAAGGAGCGTTAATTGACTCTACTTCCTGTCTGACTGACCTGAAGGAGCGTTAATTGAATCTACTTCCTGTCTGACTGACCTGAATCTACTTTGTTCCATTTTTCCTTCCTGTCTTCCCTTTTGTTCCTTTCTTCCCTCTTTCCTAATCCCTTTTCCTTCCTTCCTTCCTTCCTTCCTTTTGTCTTTCCTTCCCTCCTTCCTAATCCCTTTTCCTTCCTTCCTTCCTTCCTTTTGTCTTTCCTTCCCGCCTTCCTAATCCCTTTTCCTTCCTTCCTTCCTTCCTTTTGTCTTTCCTTCCCTCCTTCCTAATCCCTTTTCCTTCCTTCCTTCCTTCCTTTTGTCTTTCCTTCCCTCCTTCCTAATCCCTTTTCCTTCCTTTCTTCCTTCCTTTTGTCTTTCCTTCCCTCCTTCCTAATCCCTTTTCCTTCCTTCCTTCCTTCCTTTTGTTTTTCCTTCCCTCCTTCCTAATCCCTTTTCCTTCCTTCCTTCTTTCCTTCCTCCCTCCCGTCCTTCCTTCCTTTTGTCTTTCCTTCCTATCACTTTACCCTTCTTTCCATCCTTGTTTCCTTCCTTCCTTCCTTCCTTCCTTCCTTCCTTCCTTTTATTGGTCCGGCCCACATGAGATCAGATTGTTCTGCTTTAAGACTGAATTTAGACTTTTAACTTTAATCATTTGTATATTTTTCATTCCTTACTTTTATTAAAAAGTCGTTTTTGGGAAAGGAACAGGAGGAAGGAAGGAGGAAGGAAGGAAGGAGGAAGGAAGGAGGAAGGAGGAAGGTAGGGAGGAAGGAGGAAGGGAGGAAGTTTGAGGATCGACTCACGAACACGTCACTACATCTTTATGAAACTTTCAGGATTTAAAAATATAATTAAAGAGTTTTTTGGACTAAAACTGTTAATTCACAGATTACATGTTTGTTTCTGTTCAAACAGGAAGTGATGATGTCATGATTTAAAGCGTCCGCTGACTCGTCGGGTGAAACTCGTTAAAGTCTTAAACTGTCAGACGGACGTTTAGCTTTTTTTTTCCCATCATGCCTCTGGGCGGTCGGGGGGGGGTCCGTCTGTCTTTCCGTATTTTTAAGTTTGAATTAAAGTAGTTTTGTTTTTCTGTCTTCGGTGTTTCTGCTGCTGACGAGTTTCAGCCCCGGCCGCCGCCACGGTTCTGTTTCTGCTTTTATTTAATTTGTCAGTAAAAATAAAAACTGAATCAAAACTCGTCTCCGTTTATTTATTGTTCACATTTAACCTCGTTTCATCCCGAAGTCTGGAGGAAGTTACAGCTGGACCGAGAGCTCCTGCAGCCGAGGGTCGGACCGCCAAGGACCCCGGCTGCCCCCCACTGGTGGTGGGTCTGTGGGAGGGAGGGGGTCCCATGTCCCCTTCTTCAGGCTGTGCCCAGCGGGGTCCCATGGAAGAAGGCCCGGCCACCAGGCGCTCGCCACCGAGCCCCACCCACCCCCAGGCCTGGCTCCAGGGGGGGGGGCCCGGTGACCTGCGTCTGGGCGAGGGACACGAAAAACTATTTATCGGACTCATCATCGGGGTCTTCTGAGCTACCTTTTGTCTGGCCCCTCCCGCCGGACCTGTTTGCCATGGGAGACCCTACCAGGGGCATAAAGCCCCCAACAACTGAGCTCCTGGGGTCATTGGGACACGCAACCCCCCCCCCCACCACGATAAGGTAGCAGCTCAGGGAGGGGGAATAATAATAATAAGATGATGAATCCATGAATGAGTTAAACTAGATTTAAAATTCAGACTGAACTCCGCAGCAAGACATCATGGAGGTTACGACCAGTTCAATATAATCAATATATTAAAAAAAGATCAATAAGAGAGTCAAGGAAGGAAGGAAGGAAGGGAGGGAGGGAGGGAGGAAGGAAGGAAGGAAGGAAGGAAGGAAGGGAGGACGACACAAAGGTTAAAGATAAATTCAGACTGAACTCCGCAGCAAGACATCATGGAGGTTACGCCCAGTTCAATATAATCAATATATTAAAAAAAGATCAATAAGAGAGATTTGAAATGACATTTGACCCATTTTATACCAAAAGACTGAATGCTGCTGAACATGTCAAATGGTGTAACCACAAAATGTCAAATGGTGTAACCACAAAAGAATGATAGATATTAAATATGTGATCAGCTACAGTGTGTTTAAGTGGACTTATACTAATAATGACTTCATTTAAAACATGTAAATGTTTCCTGGTCTCCATGGTAACCAGATGAAATGTAATATTTAGAACAATAGTATTCCATTAGCTTTATTTAATATAAAAGTTATAATGTAAGATCATGCCACACTAGTTGATATGGTGTTAGGTAGGAAGGAAGGAAGGAAGGAAGGAAGGAAGGAAGGATGTAAGATCATGCCAAACTAGTTGATATGGTGTTAGGAAGGAAGGAAAGAAGGAAGGAAGGAAGGATGTAAGATCATGCCACACTAGTTGATATGGTGTTAGGTAGGAAGGAAGGAAGGAAGGAAGGAAGGAAGGAAGGATGTAAGATCATGCCAAACTAGTTGATATGGTGTTAGGAAGGAAGGAAAGAAGGAAGGAAGGAAGGATGTAAGATCATGCCACACTAGTTGATATGGTGTTAGGTAGGAAGGAAGGAAGGAAGGAAGGAAGGAAGATCATGCCAAACTAGTTGATATGGTGTTAGGTAGGAAGGAAGGAAGGAAGGAAGGAAGGAAGGATGTAAGATCATGCCACACTAGTTGATATGGTGTTAGGAAGGAAGGAAAGAAGGAAGGAAGGAAGGATGTAAGATCATGCCACACTAGTTGATATGGTGTTAGGTAGGAAGGAAGGAAGGAAGGAAGGAAGGAAGGATGTAAGATCATGCCACACTAGTTGATATGGTGTTAGGAAGGAAGGAAGGAAGGAAGGAAGGAAGGATGTAAGATCATGCCAAACTAGTTGATATGGTGTTAGGTAGGAAGGAAGGAAGGAAGGAAGGAAAGAAGGAAGGAAGGAAGGATGTAAGATCATGCCACACTAGTTGATATGGTGTTAGGTAGGAAGGAAGGAAGGAAGGAAGGAAGGAAGGAAGATCATGCCAAACTAGTTGATATGGTGTTAGGAAGGAAGGAAGGAAGGAAGGAAGGATGTAAGATCATGCCACACTAGTTGATATGGTGTTAGGAAGGAAGGAAGGAAGGAAGGAAGGATGTAAGATCATGCCACACTAGTTGATATGGTGTTAGGTAGCAAGGAAGGAAGGAAGGAAGGAAGGATGTAAGATCATGCCAAACTAGTTGATATGGTGTTTTATTAGTGCCACGGGTTTTCCTCCCGCAGCTTTGAGAAAACCCGACAATATATACATCAGAACGTGCGGCTCCATCGGGGGAGGGGTGCTACGACTTCTGGTGTTGAAATTCCAATTATTCCCAAAAAACCGGGAATATTTCTCCATTGAAAATGAATGGGAATTTTATTATAAAACCACAAAATGTCACCTTTTTTCACCTTTTTTCAGAGTCACCTAGCTCTCTCATACGTGCACGTAGAAACGTGATTCAAACTTTAAAACGGAGGAAAACTTGTGCTCTCTCCAAAACACCAAACTGTTTTTCCATAACATGTAAACTTTTCAAACTGTGAGCAGTCAAACGAGGAGTGGAAATCACTTTTTCTTCAAAGTTAGAGTGGAAGCGGCAGTTAGCTTGAGTGAGAGAAACAGTAAAAAATAACCTTAATTAATTATTTTTAACTCGAGCTCACGGCCAAACCATGAAAAGGAGACAAATAATTTTTGGTCAAAATGTAGACATGGGTGTTGGGATTCATAAAATGTGACGTTGACAGGCGGGGTCTGCACAAAATTTAAACGGGGGGGCCAAGACCGGCGGCAATACCTGTCTCGCTCCCCATTAAACCTGTAATGTAATCATCTTCTTTTTCCAAAAGAATCTCACTCTGTCTTCGCACTGAGCTTACTCGCTCATTTTAAGGAATATGTGAATAAAATAAACACTGTCAGAATCTGCCGGCTTCTGTGTCTCTCACCGTGTTTTCGGTTTTTGGAAAGGAGTTACGGTTTTCTCACAGTTTGAAATTGTTCGGGACCTTGTCAGAAGCCAAATTCTTCAGAATTTTGAGAATTCTTTCCAAGCAGATTCTCACATCGCCGTAGCAACCGTACGGCCTTAACTGACCTTAGCAACCATAGGGCCTTAGCAACCTGTCGCTGGGCAGAAACTGAGCTACCTTTTTGTGATTGGCTAATTCTACCTGTCTGTCTGTTTTGCCAGTTAACTGAGCTAATTCATTTAATGGATTAATTCATGTTTACTGAGGACACAATACATAGTTTTATTGTTTTGTATTATAGTTGTATGATTTGTGGTTTATAAAAAGATTCAACATTTATCAATAGAAGATGAACAAAATGTACATAATATAGTTTCATAATTTAAAATAAAAAGTATAATAAAATCTACTCTCTAAATGATTTGAAGATTTACTTAATAATTTGATAACAGGTATGTTCCTGTCAGTGGAAAAAGTAGACTTTAATTAATAAGTTTAAATAAATATTATTTATGCTTAAATATGATTAACATTCACTTAGTTCGGGTTAATTTTTCCTGTTTTTTTGAATTTTCACTACCAGAGGATGTTGTTTATTGTTAAGTAAACATGACAAAACCAAACAAAATGTGTTTGTCAGTAGTTAATTCATCAGTGGAATAAGTGCTCAGAAGACCAGGATGCTTTACATTGTTATATTTACTTACTGTAGTATTTTCTTTTCACCATTGTTACTTCTACTATGTAGAATAGACACAGGAAGAGGCGGACCTACATTATATATACTACTTTCAGTCTGGTGTTAACACAGTCTGCAGCAAGACAGCATGGAGGGAACATCTCTCTGCATCAGACTGTGTGAGTACTGAGTGTGTTTGTCTGTTTCTCTAAAGTTTACAAAAATATACTAAGTGAATCATTTTGAAATAAGAAGTGTATCTGGAAAGTTTTTCAAAGTTATATTATGCATTGATAATAATAGTATGGGACCTGGGAGCAGTTATTATAATGTGTAATAATGTAATATTTATCAGTGATAAACTCACAATACAGCCCAACATTTGCATTTCAATACAACTGATTATCAATTTCCTTCTTTTATCTGCAGTGATGAATGTGTTGTTGCTGCTGGTTACACAGCTGCACCTCGGTGATTCTGGTGGGTGTCATAGTGTCTAACTGGGTCATATTAGGGCCGTTTCCACTGAAGAAGTTCCTGGAACTATTTGAGGGACAGGAACTTTACAGGAACCTTCCTCTCACTCGGCCCTGTCAACCGCTGTGTCTCCACTGAGAGAGCCGAGTGAGAGGAAGTTTCAATCAGCACCCAAGAGTTTTTCGAGGCCGTTCTGAGTTCCTACCCCGAGGCAGGGACTCGCTAGCCCCGAGGCGGGGACTGTCTCAGCCCCGAGGCGGGGACTGTCTCAGCCCCGAGGCGGGGACTGTCTCAGCCTCGAGGCGGGGACTGTCTTAGCCCCGAGGCAGGGACTCGCTTAGCCCCGAGGCAGGGACTCGCTTAGCCCCGAGGCGGGGACTGTCTTAGCCCCTGTAAAAGGTCCTGAACCCTGATCCTAACCCTAACCCTGTCCTTTGGAGGCGGTTCCTGCGGTGGAGACACGAACCAACTGCCACGGCCCCGTAAAATTACCCCGAAGTTCCTGCGGTGGAAACGGTCATAATGTCACAGTTAGATGTTCAATTGCTTAGAAATTAAATTATTATTTAGATTCCTGTTTCATTTACATGTTATGTTGAATAGTTTGATGTAGTTTTAGAAATTGAAAGGCTTACGAAGCCCAAATTCATGTCTTTTTGAAGTCTCTGCAAAATAGTGCAAAATATATTTGACACCTTTGCCTAAAGTAATAAGATTTATATTTAAGACTATTATTTATTTCAGAGGGGAATTCATCTGGTTACATTTATATATTTCATTCTCTTATTCTCTGCCTTAGATTTGGGTTTTCCTCAGGTTGTTCCAAACAGACAACAGCACTTTAAAGACGAGCCTATCATTGTCAGCTGTGAAGGGTTGGCTGGTTTGAATGGATGGAGAGTAATGAGAAAGATCAAAGGTGGTGTAAGACCATGTGCTTCGTCCTGGGATAAATCAACAGGGCCCTGTGAAATTTCAACTGTCTACCCAGTACTTGACAGCGGAGAATACTGGTGTGAAAACGGTGTAAAGAAAAGCAATACCGTCAACATCACTGTCACTGGTATGTATATACAGTACATGTAGTAAAAGCCCTAAAAAGTAAACATATTCTAGCACTTCTGAGCTTTACCTAATCTACCATACCAGCCAACTTTGTTCAACTCGTAGCATGACTGATAACTTCTTTTCTATTGTTCAGCTGGTTCTGTGATCCTGGAGAGTCCAGTTCTTCCTGTGATGGAGGGAAAAAATGTGACTCTGCGTTGTGGAAACAAGGAAACCTTCAATCTCGCTGCTAACTTCTATAAAGACGACTTCCTCATGGGGAGCAGCTCTACTGGAGAGATGAGCTTTCCCCGTCTGTCCAAGTCTGATGAAGGACTCTACAAGTGCAGCATTTCTGACTTTGGAGAATCATCGGCGAGCTGGCTGACTGGTGAGACACTGCAGGGTTTGATTCAGAAATGAAGTCAATTTGTTTGATAGTCTGTAAGTAAAAGAAAACTTATACAGTTTTTGGTGTTCCAGATGAGTTTCATGATGTTACAGTACGTACTATTTTATGTAATTTACTTACTTTTTTTTTTAAATGCTGTAATTGTTACTTTAATAGCTCTGTTTCTTATAGCTTTCTAGTCTTGGCTAGTTTCTTGTATTGCTGTAACAGGTCAATGTACCCTACGGGGATCAATTAAGTCTCATCTTATTTTTTTCTACAGTCTTTGAAGAAGAAACATCCTTTCCCATATCCCATATTTCCCTCACTTTAAGGACTGTGATCACCATTGTGCTGATTGCTCTGCTGCTGGTGGTGGTTGTACTACTTCACTGTTGGAAATGCAATGTTGCATATCCGCTGACATGTAAAGGAGATTGCCAAAGTGAGGACAATGCTTGAATGACATTTTATCTTGAAAGATGTTTTGGTTAAATCAGATAATGAAGTAGAATGCATTGTCTCTTCAGTTGCTGGAGAACCACCACACTGTTTTGTTCCTTCTGTTTCATTTCTCACATGTATACTTCATATCATGTTAATTGGTTGGTAGTACTGTATCCGTGAGGGACACACCATATAGCAAGTTGAGTACCAGATGCTTTTATAAGCTGCAAACACTGTGGCAGCTTTCACCAGACAAATAACTGTTAAATAGAAGCTAGACTTGTTTCTCATGCATGTATTTTTATGTTGAGGTTATAGTAAGGCAGAAAACCACATAGGTATTGAGCAGACGTATGAGCCCATTCAATTCTCATCTGTGTTTTATTTTAGATGTTTGCAAATTCAGGTGATGATGATGTTCTGCAGCAGCCACTTTAACAGACTTACAGGGTAAGATAATAAAGCTTGGCATCATTTCAAGTATTAAGTATACAAGATTCAATAATATTACAAGCATAAATAAAATAACAGTAACAAACATATAATAATAAAGATGTATACTGATGGTACACGTTAACACTGTGCGCCAAAAAGAGTGTGCTATACAAACTTGTCATGTTTAAATTCCTTTGTTTATACCAGTACATTATAACAGAGAAATGTAACATGGACTATAGATACATATAAATATAGGGTATAAATTAAGTTAAAACTTCTCTGATTGCCTGTTTTGTGGACTGCTGCAGATCACTTTTTCTTATATAATTAAAGCAGTTTTTTGTATTCTTGTATAAAAAGTGACAAACATTATCATTTTGAAGCATTAAACAAGGAAATCCTTTTCTCTCTCGCCTGTTTGTGATATTATGGACAGGTCATGTTTTGAACCTTGTTATTGTAACAAGACAAAGATGGTTGGTATGGTTCTACAGTTCTGATGAAGAGATAATAATTCAAATCATTTTTGAATACTTAAATATAGATGTAGGCTATAGCAGTGCACATTAATTATCTTGATGGAGCTGCAGTCTGTAGCTTTGAGAAAAAAGGACTTGAACGAGTGCAACCTGCAGGTCCCTCCTTCTTCCTCTCTGCATGGAGGCACTTGAAGGCTTGTTCCCACCAATAAATATTATTTATGCTTAAATATGATTAACATTCACTTAATTTGGGGTAATTTTTTCCTGTTTTTTGTGTAATTTTCCCGTTTTTTTGATTAATTTTCCAGTTTTTTGTGTAATTTTTCCTGTTTTTTCTGTAATTTTCCCGTTTTTTTGGGTAATTTTCCAGTTTTTTGATTAATTTTTCCCATTTTTTAAGTAATTTTTCCTGTTTTTTGTAATTTTTCCCGTTTTTTGATGAATTTTTCCGTTTTTTTGAATAATTTTCCCGTTTTTTTGATTAATTTTTCCCGTTTTTTGAGTAATTTTTCCAGTTTTTGGGTATTTTTTCCCTGTTTTTTTGATTAATTTTTCCCACTTTTTTGATTAATTTTCCTGTTTTTTGTAATTTTCCCGTTTTTTTGAATTATTTTTCCCGTTTTTTTGGTAATTTTTCCAGTTTTTGGGTATTGTTTCCCCGTTTTTTGATTAATTTTCCTGTTTTTTGTAATTTTTCCCGTTTTTTGATGAATTTTTCCTGTTTTTTGAGTAATTTTTCCAGTTTTTGGGTAATTTTCCCGTTTTTTTGAATAATTTTTCCCGCTTTTTTGGTAATTTTTCCTGTTTTTTGAGTAATTTTTCCTGTTTTTTGGGTAATTTTCCCGTTTTTTTGAATAATTTTTCCCGTTTTGTGATAATTTTTCCTGTTTTTTTGGTAATTTTCCCCGTTTTTTTCCCCGTTTTGTGTCCAATGTTTTGAATGCCCTCTAAACTCAGAAAAAAAAATTGCCCAAAAAACAAATAAAGAAATTACTCAGAAAATCAGAAAAAAATTCCCCCGAAAAACCGACCAAAAAATAAATTACTCAGAAAAAACAGATTTTTTTTTTTTATTCAAGTGAATGCAAGTTAACACTTCTGCAGAAATTTGATGCTGGGTCCACAAAAACCCAGGATGTGTGAAGTTATTCATACGTTTATTTTCACGTTTCAACCCTTTAAATCTAAACTAAACCTCGTGGAGACATTTCAACCCTTTAAATCTAAACTAAACCTCGTGGAGACATTTCAACCCTTTAAATTCAGTTTTGAAGAAAAGGAAACGGTTGTCTAGGAAACAGGTTTCAGGTTTATTTGATGAGTTCATGCAGTTTAATAAGGAAGTGACAGAAGATGTGCGGTTTGGTAACTGTACATGATTGAGAACTTCAGCACTCACACAACAACAACAACAGTTCTGCTGCATTTTAACACTGATATGACCTCTGACCTCTGACCCCTGACCTCTGACCTCTGACCCCTGACCTCTGACCCCTGACCTCTGACCTCTGACTGAAGTGGACTTTCTGCTTCTTTTAAAGGTTTAAAGCAGATTTACATTCTGAGTCTGGAGCAGAGCGACGAGGAAGATTCAGACTGATTCAACAGGTTTTCAAAATAAAAGTTTAACCGTTTATAGGACACGAAGGAAGGAAGGAAGGAAGGAAGGAGGGAAGGATGGAGGGGAGGAAGGAAGGATGGAGGGAAGGGAGGAAGGAAGGAGGGAGGGAGGAAAGAAGGAAGGAAGGAAGGTAGGGGGGAGGAAAGAAAGAGAGAAGGAGGGAGGGAGGACAGAATGAACGGAGGAAAGGAAGGAAGGAAGGAAGGAAGGAAGGAAGGAAGGACAGAAGGAAGAAAGGACAGAAGGAAGAAAGGGAGAAAGGACAGAATGAAGGGAGGAAGGACGGAGGGAAGGGAGGAAGGAAGGACAGAATGAAGGACAGAAGGAAGGAAGGACAGAATGAAGGGAGGAAGGAAGGACAGAATGAAGGGAGGAAGGAAGGACAGAATGAAGGGAGGAAGGAAGGAGATATAATGAATGAATCTTCGTCCTCGTCTTCGTCACTCTGCCGCCTCGTGATGAGATGAAGTGTTTTTTTCATGTTGGTTATTTTTTCTTCACACAGTGAAAAAATAAAAACTGTTTAATTTAACCGTCAGTTTCACGTGACGTTAGCATCGTTAGCCGTTCCCATAGAAACCAGGAAGAACGCCGGTTTCTATGGAAACTCGATAATGCCGGAATAGAGTAGAAATAAAAGCTTGGATGGGTTTTAGTGTCGACGGTTCAGAACCGACTCCGAACGTAAAGGAACGTCTCAATAAATGCACTTAAAGTTCTTCACGTAGAAACTGACGAATGTTTTCAGAGCTGATGAAGAAACGAAGGCAATGAAAGGTTTTAGAAGCAGGAACGAGTTTCTGACCGCAGCGGCTTCCTCTCCGCTGCTCACGACTTTAGACTTCAAGACTTTATGGTTCAAAGTCGGAAACAAACTACAACAAAGGTTCAAACTGAACGTCGAGAAGCTACGAATAAAATACAACAAGCTAACATGTGTACTAACAGAAGTGTACTAGCTAACATGTGTACTAGCTAACATGTGTACTAGCTAACATGTGTACTAGCTAACATGTGTACTAACAGAAGTGTACTAGCTAACATGTGTACTAACAGAAGTGTACTAGCTAACATGTGTACTAGCTAACATGTGTACTAGCTAACAGAAGTGTACTAACAGAAGTGTACTAGCTAACATGTGTACTAGCTAACATAAGTGTACTAACAGAAGTGTACTAGCTAACATGTGTACTAGCTAACATGTGTACTGCTAACATGTGTACTAGCTAACAGAAGTGTACCAGCTAGCAGAAGTGTACTAGCTAACAGAAGTGTACCAGCTAACAGAAGTGTACTAGCTAACAGAAGTGTACTAGCTAACATGTGTACTAGCTAACAGAAGTGTACTAGCTAACAGAAGTGTACTAGCTTACAGATGTGTACTAGCTAACAGAAGTGTACTAGCTAACAGCGTAGCTCTCAGGGTTGTTGCTAGCATTAAATGTGACGATAATAACGTGATAATAAGGAATAATAATTATAATAACGTGAGGAGAACGCTGGAGGAATGAAACTCGTCCCTGCAGCTCAAACGTCGGATATAAAAGCACTTCTCAGGTCGGAGACGTCGTCGTCCCTCCTGTTGCATTGATAAGAGTTCGTACCTTCTGTACGACTCAAGGCATCGATTAATCTCACAGGAAACGAACTCATTTACAAACAAACATATTCACAAACCAAGAGGAAACATTTGCTATTTAAGTTGCTTTAACTGGTAAACTTCAGTCAGCTGCTTCGTCGTAAAGCGCGTCGGTGTATAAAGTAGCGAGCTAACGTAGATAACGAGGCTAACGTAGATAACGAGGCTAACGTAGATAACGAGACTGTGCTTCTCCTTCGATAGTGGTTCGTCTGTACAGCTGTCAAACATCTGTAACAGCAGCAGCGACTTTATTCCAGTGTGACGCTGTAAACGATCAGCTCGCTGTGTTTACGAACAGTTTAACGTCGGACGCTCGATCACGAAAAAAACAGAACAAAGTTACTAAAAAATGGCTAGCAGAACGAAGACAGAATTCTTTCTCCGATCGTCCATCGCTGCTGCTCTGGAGATCTGAACAGATTATAACAAGCTAGTTAGCTCATTAGCCGTTACCATGACGATGACTCTTCGGTCGGATGTAACTTTTTTTATTTCTTAAATGTTAGCAAGCATCAAGCTAGCTGGCTAGTTAGCTAGTTATCGAGAAAATAATAATTAGCTGCTAATATAAACATCCTGTAAATACGCAATAAACAGTGACAGTTACTCACCGCTTATTATTAACGTGTTAACGTGTTGCTAACGTGTTGCTAACGTGTTGCTAACGTGTTGCTAACGTGTTGCTAACGTGTTGCTAATGTGTTATCGTGTTATCACACTGGAATAAAGCCATGGCGCGTTACAGTGACATCATCGTTATAAAAACATTCACATATCAGGAAAAAGATCGTAAAGTAAAAATAAAGTTTTTGCTCCCGTTCAGCCAATCAGCAGAGCCGCCTCGCCTGATTGGCCGGAGTTAAATCACAGGAATGCATGTTGTGGCCAATCAGGGAGGAGGAATGACGAGCGTTAGTTAAATATGTAAATATATGCGTAGACAGTTTATACAGGAAGTGGTTCAGATGAAACTCTGGCGTCTGATTGGTTGTTAAAAGTGTTTAAAGTGTTAGAGTTGAAGCTGCGACTGGATCTACTTCCTGTTTGTTACTGGATCTACTTCCTGTTTGTTACTGGATCTACTTCCTGTTTGTTACTGGATCTACTTCCTGTTTGTTACTGGATCTACTTCCTGTTACTAATAATAAATGTTTGTTTAGAGTTTATTATTCTGAGCAGCAGGATCATTAATCTGGACTCAGCGTTACCGTGACGACGGTGATTTCTCTGCAGCCGTTTCATCGAAGCTTCGTGTTTTAGTGAATAATTTGGTCTTTAAAAAAAGTCACAATAAAGACAAAAGCTCTCAAACGTTTCATCTGATCAACAAAAAAAAAAAAAAAAAAAAAAAAATATTCTGATGTTCAGTTTTCGGTTTTTTGGGAGTTAAACTCAAAAAACGTGTTTCTGTCCTTCAAACAGCACATTTACGTTCAGCTCCTCGTGCTGCCTTCACTGTCTCCTCGTGCTGCCTTCACTGACTCCTCGTGCTGCCTTCACTGACTCCTCGTGCTGCCTTCACTGACTCCTCGTGCTGCCTTCACTGACTCCTCGTGCTGCGTTCACTGTCTCCTCGTGCTGCGTTCACTGTCTCCTCGTGCTGCCTTCACTGTCTCCTCGTGCTGCCTTCACTGTCTCCTCGTAATGCGTTCACTGTCTCCTCGTGCTGCCTTCACTGGCTCCTAGTGCTGCCTTCACTGTCTCCTCGTGCTGCCTTCACTGACTCCTCGTGCTGCGTTCACTGTCTCCTCGTGCTGCCTTCACTGTCTCCTCGTGCTGCCTTCACTGTCTCCTCGTGCTGCCTTCACTGACTCCTCTTTGTGCTGCTGCAGAGCAAAAAATCCAAATCCAGTAGAATCCAGTAAAAAGTTTCATCAGTCTGAATCCAGTCTGGACTTTCCCAGCCGCTCCTGAACGCAGCACAGGAAACTACAGACGCGAACTCAAAGCAAAGTAAATGGGGTAACCGTGGGAGGAGCGGGGGTCCGTGCGAGGAGCCGGCGGGTCACATGATGCCGTTGGTGACGTACTGGAAGGAGTCGTACAGCTTGGTGGTGATGGAGCGCATGGAGCCGTCCACCAGCTGCTCCACCAGGAGCTGCAGCTGCTCCTCCGTCAGAGACATGTGGAAACGCTCCTTCAGGCTGCGGATGGTGCTGGAGCCATGGAAACAAGGGAGGTGGGAACCTGGAGGAGGGGGGGGGGGGGTGGGGGGTGGGGGGGGTGGTAGGAGGAAGAGCAGGAAGAGATCAGCCTTTCAGAATAAGAGACAGACGTTTTCATTGAGTCAGAAATTGTGCGTGTGTGTGTGTGTGTGTGTGTGTGTGTGTGTGTGTGTGTGTGTGTGTGTGTGTTACTGTGTGGTTACTGTGTGTGTGTGTGTTACTGTGTGGTTACTGTGTGTGTGTGTGTGTGTGTGTGTGTGTGTGTGTGTGTGTGTGTGTGTTACTGTGTGTGTGTGTGTGTGTGTGTGTGTGTGTGTTACTGTGTGTGTGTTACTGTGTGGTTACTGTGACTGTGTGTGTGTGTGTGTGTGTGTGTTACTGTGTGTGT
>NC_070592.1:860781-863281 GCF_027409825.1 Scomber japonicus | reverse complement strand
ATCACCATCTTCATCATCATCACCATCATCATCACCATCATCACCATCATCACCATCATCACCATCATCACCACCATCATCACCATCATCACCACCACCATCATCATCATCATCATCATCACCATCACCATCATCATCACCATCACCATCATCATCATCACCATCATCACCATCATCACCATCATCATCACCATCATCACCATCATCACCACCATCATCACCATCATCACCATCACCATCATCATCATCATCATCATCACCATCATCATCATCACCATCATCACCATCACCACCATCATCATCATCATCACCATCACCATCATCATCACCATCACCATCATCATCATCACCATCACCACCATCACCACCACCATCATCACCATCATCATCATCATCATCACCATCATCATCACCATCATCATCATCACCATCATCATCATCACCATCACCATCATCACCATCATCACCACCATCATCATCACCACCATCATCATCATCATCATTTCCCATAATGCTTTGCGTGTACCTGGTGCAGAGAGACGGCGTTGAGGACGGGTTCGATCATGCCGCTGTCTGATGACATCACCAGGATCTTGTAGGGTTTGATCCAAAGAGGAACTCGCTCCTGCTGCCAGATCGACTGAAACACGAAACCACAAAACATGTCAGAGAACTGAGAGATGCTAACTGTGACGTAAAGATCAGGATAATAAACAGGAAAAAACACGTACAACAAAGAAAAACACGTAGAAAAACATGTAGAAAAACACGTACAAAAGAAAAACACGTACAAAAACACGTATAAAAGAAAAACATGTATAAAAGAAAAACACGTACACGAAAGAAAAACACGTACAAAAGAAAAACACGTATAAAAAAAACACGTACACGAAAGAAAAACACGTAGAAAAACACGTACATGAAAGAAAAACACGTACAAAAAGAAAAACACGTACAAAAAGAAAAACACGTACACGAAAGAAAAACACGTACACGAAAGAAAAACACGTACACGAAAGATAAACATGTACACAAAAGAAAAACACGTACAAAAGAAAAACACGTACAAAAGAAAAACACGTACAAAAGAAAAACACGTACAAAAGAAAAACACGTACAAAAGAAAAACACGTACAAAAGAAAAACACGCAGAAAAAGAAAAACACGTACAAAAGAAAAACACGTACAAAAGAAAAACAAGTCTCTCACAACATTTGAGGGATAATTGCTAAAATTACGTTAATTGTTTACATATGAGATTATCGGATAATATAAACAGCTGTTAGCAGGTGAAGCTATCAGCTGTTAGCAGGTGAAGCTATCAGCTGTTAGCAGGTGAAGCTATCAGCTGTTAGCAGGTGAAGCTATCAGCTGATCCAGGTGAGTCTTACCTGCAGCTGTCGGAGCACCTGATAGGCCAGCAGCTCTTGTCTCAGGTCGTCTCCACATTTAACGATGACGGATAAAAGCCTCCAATTAGGAAGATGACCGTAAGGAGAGCCCTCCCTGATCCTCCTACACACACACACACACACACACACACACACACACACACACACACACACACACACACAGTATATATACACACACACACACACACACAGTATATATACACACACACACACACACACACACACACACACACACACACACACACACACACACACAGAGTACACACACACACACACACACACACACACACACACACACACACACAGAGTACACACACACACACACACACACACACACACACACACACACACAGTATATATACACACACACACACACACACACAGAGTACACACACACACACACACACACACACACACACACACACACACACAGTATATATACACACACACACACACACACACAGAGTACACACACATACACACGCAGACACACACACAATATATAAATAATAAACTTATAGCTAGTATAAATATAATAATAATAATATAATTAATAACCGTACCTGACTTTTTCCTCCCAGGGCTCTTTGAGAGCGACAGCTGACGGATCTTCAGGATCTCTCCTGAACGTCGTCGGAGTGTGAGCGAGATTCTCTGAGAGACGCCGTCTGGGATCAATAACACTGATCAGACTCATCGATCACTATCACCCTGATCACTATCACACTGATCACTATCACACTGATCACTATCACACTGATCACTATCACACTGATCAGACTCACTGATCACCATCACACTGATCACCATCACACTGATCACTATCACACTGATCACTGTAACACTGATCACTGTAACACTGATCACTGTAACACTGATCACTATCACACTGACCAGACTCACTGATCACTATCACACTGATCAGACTCACTGATCACTATCACACTGACCAGACTCACTGGTCACTATCACACTGATCACTATCACACTGATCACTGTAACACTGATCACTATCACACTGATCACTGTAACACTGATCACTATCACACCGATCACTATCACACCGATCACTATCACACCGATCACTG
>NC_070592.1:836458-855281 GCF_027409825.1 Scomber japonicus | reverse complement strand
AGGCGATGGTGTACTGTACTCTTTGCTCTGCGGAGCCGTTTAAGCTTCCTCTAACCCCCCAAACCCTCTAGTCCTCTAACCCCCCAAACCCTCTAGTCCTCTAACCCTCTAGTCCTCTAACCCAGACCCAGACTCAGATCCAGACTGCACCTCCACCTCAGACGGTGTACCAGTCTGTGACTCATCATGAAGCCAAAGACCTCCTGAAGCTACGGCTTTGCTTCATGTTAGGTTTAATGGGTTAGTCCTGGTTCAGGTCTGGTTTCCCAACTGTGGGAGTGTCTCAGTGGATCCGTGGAGGACTAAGCCGCTCCTGGTCTCAGACAGTCTGGGTGCAGCTTTAAACACCCTGAACTGGATCCGTTTAAGCCTCCCTCTAACCCTCTAACCCCACCCCTACCAGACTCCACCTCAGAGGGTTTACCAGTCTGCTGACTCATCTGGTGGTCTGCCTGAACCTCCATGGAGCCAAAGACCTTCTGATGGTCTGCCTGAACCTCCATGGAGCCAAAGACCCTCTGATGGTCTGCCTGAACCTCCATGGAGCCAAAGACTGCCTGTGATTGGCTGTGATTGGCTGTGGCTGGCTGTGATTGGCTGTGATTGGCTGTGGCTGGCTGTGGCTGGCTGTGATTGGCTGTGGCTGGCTGTGGCTGGCTGTGATTGGCTGTGGCTGGCTGTGATTGGCTGTAGCTGGCTGTGGCTGGCTGTGGCTGGCTGTGATTGGCTGGCTGTGGCTGGCTGTGATTGGCTGTGGCTGGCTGTGATTGGCTGTGGCTGGCTGTGATTGGCTGTGGCTGGCTGTGATTGGCTGTGGCTGGCTGTGATTGGCTGTGATTGGCTGTGGCTGGCTGTGATTGGCTGTGATTGGCTGTGATTGGTTGTAGCTGGCTGTGATTGGCTGTGATTGGCTGTGATTGGCTGTGATTGGCTGTGGCTGGCTGTGATTGGCTGTGATTGGCTGTGATTGGCTGTGATTGGTTGTAGCTGGCTGTGATTGGCTGTGATTGGCTGTGATTGGCTGTGGCTGGCTGTGATTGGCTGTGATTGGCTGTGATTGGCTGTGGCTGGCTGTGATTGGCTGTGATTGGCTGTGATTGGCTGTGATTGGCTGTGGCTGGCTGTGATTGGCTGTGGCTGGCTGTGATTGGCTGTGATTGGCTGTGGCTGGCTGTGATTGGCTCTGACTCACCAGGTATGGTCTGATGGCGTCGCCCACCTCGGTGTCCATGTGCACGTACATGTTGAGCAGCTGCGGCAGGTAGCAGTCCACGTCGCCGTCGGGGAAGCTGAAGAGCCGGTTCCCGATGTAGGCCTGCACGCCCGGCTCCTTCGACTTGTACAGGTAGGAGATCGCCATGGAAACGTCAAACAGCTTCGACTCGAACAGGCGCAGCAGCCACGACTGTTTCGACGAAGACGAGGACGAGGACGAAGGTATGGGAGTCGGTTCTGATCCGGCCGGAGGAGGCGGACCTCGATGGGAAACGCCACCTCGCTTCCGTCCCTCTTCCTCTTCCTCTTCCTCCTCCTCTTCCTCCTCGTCTTCCTCTCTGATGGCGCCGGCGTCCGGGCCGACGGGCCACTGAGGCGGCGAGGAGTCGAGCTGCTGCTGCTGGTCGTCCTGCTGCTGGAGCTTCACCTTCAGAAGAACCTCCTGACAAGCCTTCAGAGCCACTTCAGGGTCGATCACTGCAGACAGGAAGTCAGATCGTTACAGGAAGTCGGATCGTTACAGGAAGTCGGATCGTTACAGGAAGTCAGATCGTTACAGGAAGTCAGATCGTTACATCCCATAATACCAAACGCTCTCCTACTTTATTTATACATTTATCTCATTAAGTTTATTCTGTTTTAACATCGTGTACAGAACCTGCTCTGGTAGAAAACTGTGTGTGTGTGTGTGTCTGTTTACGGGGACGATGGGGACCCCTCTGTGTGTGTGTGTGTCTGTTTACGGGGATGATGGGGACCCCTCTGTGTGTGTGTGTGTGTCTGTTTACGGGGATGATGGGGACCTCAGTGTGTGTGAGTGTGTGTGTGTCTGTTTATGGGTACGATGGGGACCTCTGTGTGTGTGTGTGTGTGTGTGTGTGTCTGTTTACGGGTACGATGGGGACCTCTGTGTGTGTGTGTGTGTGTGTGTGTGTGTGTGTGTGTGTGCGTGTGTGTGTTTACGGGGACTCCTCTGTGTGATTATCGATGAATCTGACACTGTATTAAAGTTTTAATTCTTTAACTTCACCACAGAAACCTAAACATCTGTCCCTGTGCAGTCCCGTTACCTTGGTTACCTTGGTTACCTTGGTCGGCCCCCAGGTCCATCTCCATGGCGTCCTCTGAGATGACGTCCAGGGGGGGGCTGGGCCCCCGCGGGTCGCCCCCGCTGGACGTGCCGCTGCTGCCGATGCCTTCGCTGGCGCTGCTGCCGAGGCTGCCGGTGCTGCCGATGCTGCCGCTGGGGGAGGAGCTGCGGGGGCTGGCGCTGGGGGAGGACGGCTGCTCGCTGGGGGGGGGCGGGGGCAGCTGCAGCTGGGGGCGGGGGTGGTGGTGATGATGGTGGTGGTGGTGGTGGTGATGATGGGCGGGGCAGTCGGAGGAGCTCTCAGAACAAGAAGAAGAGGAAGAGGAGGAGGAAGAGGAGGCGCTGGAGGGGGAGGAGGGGCAGGAGAAGGTGGTGGGGGAGGAGGAGGAGGCGGGGGGAGGGGGAGGGGCCGGGTGGGGGGGGTTCAGGTGGAGCAGCAGAGCCGGGGAAACCTCGGCGTCGGCCATGTTGGAAACAACCTGCAGACAGGAAGTAAAGTTTATCTTCAGGTTTGTTTATAGAAGAGGAAGAGGCTCAGCTCTGCGTCTCCATGGCAACGCTGTTATGGATGGACTCTGTTTCCATGACGACGCGTCTCTATCAGCACGGGGGACTCTGAGTCATGTGACCGAGCTCACAGACAAACATCAACACTGATAATCAATAATAATGTGCTGAATACTGGACTGTGATTGGCTCCACACTGCAGACTGAAGTCAGCTGATTGATCATGTGACCTGATCACATGATCACACACACACACACACACACACACACACACACACAGGTGTGAAGGTCTAACTGTGGCGCCACGTCACTGCTGACCTTTGACCTGCTGGGTGGTCGTCATGGTTACCGGCCCTGCTCATCTGCAGCTCGTTACATATCAATAACTGATAGAAGCTCATATCAGCTGTGTGTGTGTGTGTATGTGTGTGTGTGTGTGTGTGTGTGTGTGTGTGTATGTGTGTGTGTGTGTGTGTGTGTATGTGTGTCTCTGTGTGTGTGTGTGTGTGTATGTGTGTGTGATGCTCTGCTGGTGATGTCAGTGATGATGTCATGTTGTGTTGTGTTGACCAGACGCTGGTTTGTACAGAGTGACAGTGAACGCAGCGTCAACACAGACAGATGGAGAGAGTGACGTGTACACACACACACACACACACACACACACACACACACACACACACACACACACACACACACACACACACACACACACACACACACACACACACTTGAAGTAAATAAAACATAAATTAGCAGAGTACTAGTCAGTACTACAGTCAGTACTACAGAGTACTACAGTCAGTACTACAGTCAGTACTACAGAGTACTAGTCAGTACTACAGTCAGTACTACAGAGTACTACAGTCAGTACTACAGTCAGTACTACAGAGTACTAGTCAGTACTACAGTCAGTACTACAGTCAGTACTACAGTCAGTACTACAGAGTACTAGTCAGTACTACAGTCAGTACTACAGTCAGTACTACAGAGTACTACAGTCAGTACTATAGTCAGTACTACAGTGTACTACAGTCAGTACTACAGAGTACTACTGAGTACTACAGTCAGTACTACAGTCAGTACTACAGTCAGTACTACAGTCAGTTCTACAGAGTACTACTGAGAACTACAGTCAGTACTACTCAGTACTACAGAGTACTACTGAGTACTACAGTCAGTACTACAGTCAGTACTACAGTCAGTACTACAGTCAGTTCTACAGAGTACTACTGAGTACTACAGTCAGTTCTACAGAGTACTACAGTCAGTACTACAAAGTACTACAGTCAGTACTACAGTGTACTACAGTCAGTACTACAGAGTACTACAGAGTACTACAGTCAGTTCTACAGTGTACTACAGTCAGTACTACAGTGTACTACAGTCAGTACTACTGAGTACTACAGAGTACTACAGTCAGTCCTACAGAGTACTAGTCAGTACTACAGAGTACTACAGAGTACTACAGTCAGTCCTACAGAGTACTAGTCAGTACTACAGAGTACTACAGAGTACTACAGTCAGTACTACAGAGTACTACAGAGTTTAAATACAGGAAGATATAAAATACTTATGAGGTAGAATATGAACCGTAGTACTTCACAGAATATTTAGGAAGTATTTCTGACCTGTAGTACTTCATAGAATATTTAGGAAGTATTTCTGACCTGTAGTACTTCATAGAATATTTAGGAAGTATTTCTGACCTGTAGTACTTCAGGTTATATCTCAGGGTAAGTTTTTGAGTATTTCAGGTAAATATATTTCAGAGTATTTACTAGTATTAGAGTATTAATACTCATTATCAGGGTATTTAGGAGTACTAACATAGTATTTAAGGTATATTAAAGTATTTATGAGTATTTATGAGTGTCTGGGCCGGAGGTGGAGCCGCTCCCTGCTGGAGGAAGCAGCCGGAGGAAGGAGGGGGAGAGGCGGGCAGCAGCAGGCCTGCAGCCCGGTGACTCCTCACACGGAGACCGGAGAGCTGAACCGAGACAACCGGAGAAAAACATCCAGAAACAGAACCCTTCCCCCGGGAGGAGCAGGACACCTACCCGGCCTCTGAGGCTTCACTCCCGGTCAGACGTCTCCACGGTCCGGGGTTAATCCGGTTCGCTTCCCGGGACTCTCCGGCTCGGATCCAGGGTTTCAGTCCGGGGCTCGGTGCTGAGTTCAGGCCGGGGATCGGAGCATCTGTCCGGGGCTCGGTGCTGAGTTCAGGCCGGGGATCGGTGCATCTGTCCGGGGCTCGGTGCTGAGTTCAGGCCGGGGATCGGAGCATCTGTCCGGGGCTCGGTGCTGAGTTCAGGCCGGGGATCGGTGCATCTGTCCGGGGCTCGGTGCTGAGTTCAGGCCGGGGATCGGAGCATCTGTCCGGGGCTCGGTGCTGAGTTCAGGCCGGGGATCGGTGCATCTGTCCGGGGCTCGGTGCTGAGTTCAGGCCGGGGATCGGTCCATCAATCCTGGCTTTAGTAGCTCGGCTCGGCTCGGCTCGCTTTAAAGCAGCTGTGACGCAACATCCGTCAACACCGCAGCAAAACACCAGGACTACACTTCCGGCACGGATTTACACAATAAGAGCATACATATATATACAACTGATGACGTTTACAGATGTTTTAAGTTAATCATATTATTTTAATTAGTTTATTTGAACAGTATTTTCTCATGACGCTTCTTTTACCTGCTCAGATTTATCAGATCAACTTTATATCTTCACTATTTCCTCTTTTAATATTTTACACTTTAAAACTTCATTTAACCCTTTATTGGGCAAATCATTATATTTGGTAACTTCTGTAAATATCCCAAAATATCCTTCCTTCCTTCTTTCCTGTCCTTCCTCCCTGCCTTCTTTCTTCCTTTCCTCTTTTCCTTTCTCCCTCCCTTGTTCCTTATTTCCTTTGTCCTTCCTTCCTTCCATCTGTCCTTCCTCCCTCCCTCCTTCCTTCCTCCCTCCTTCTCTCCTCCCTTCCTACTTTCCTTCCTCCATCCCCCTTTCTTCTTCCTTCCTTCCTCTTTTCCTTTCTCCCTCCCTCGTTCCTTATTTCCTCCGTCCTTCCTTCCTTCCTTCCTACCTCCCTTCCTTCCTCCATCCCCCTTTCTTCTTCCTCCCTCCCTCCTTCTCTTTCTTTCCTCCCCCCTACCTTCCTTCCTTCCTTCCTTCTTCCCTCCCTTCCTTTCAATGAGTGTCCTATAAAGGGTTAAAGTTATTTTAACTGTCATCTTATTTTAATCTCATCTCGTTATTTCATTCTTTATTGAAGCAGCTTTTAAGTTGAAGGCGTGACGTCATCGCTTCCGGCGTTGTTCCTCCTCGTCGGCTTGACGGAGCAGCTGTTCTTCTTGGTTCTGCTTCCGTTTGGACCAAAACATTCCTCCTCCTCCTCCTCCTCCTCCTCCTCCTCCTCTCTGCTCTTTAACTCAGCAGAGGGAGGAGAGGAGACACAAAGAGGAGAGAAAAGAAAAAGGGAAGAGGGTAGAAGAGAAGAAGAAAAGGTTAAAGTAGAAAACAAGTTAAAGAACAGAAGGAAGTAAAAAGGAGAGGAGCAGCAGAAAGGAGAGTCAGGGTGTCAGTGAACGTCTCGTCTTTATTCCAGTAGGAAAATATATAAATTGACATGTTGAGTTTCTCTCCTCACTGATTATTATCACTACTTCTCTTTCTTTTGTTTTTCACAGTTTGGAGCGACGTCGACTTCCCACCTTCAATATTTAATCATAAAAAGAATAAAGTGCAAACAAATAAACACAAAGCCAGTTACAGGAAGGAAGAAAAAAAATATATATCCAAAAAATGAATAAAATACAAAAAAAACAAGAAAACCCAAAGCAGACAAACACTGAGAGGTAAACATGCAACACGTCAACGAGCTGTACAGAGACCGGAAACACACACACACAGACCGGAAGTTAACAAGAGCTTTTTATATTCAGTAAAAACAGTGATTGTTGATGCTCTTATTTTGTACAGAACAGGAAATGCAGCATGAATGAAGCTCCAAACAAACAAGAAACAAGCAAGCAGCAGCTCTGTGGAGGACTTCATTACCCAGAGTTCCTCAGGAGTCTGACAGGAACAGGAAGTCTCCGCTCAGAGCCCAAAACAATAAAACTACTTTTCCCTTTAATGTCTGAAAATCCTCCTGAAACCTGCGGACACATAAACCAGCTACTGTCAGTTTAGAGTCAGCCCCCCCCCAGCCACCCCCCCCCCCCCCAGCCACCCCCCCCCCCCCTCCTCCTCACAGTGACACAGTGGACCAGGATCAGATCAACGGCTCCTTTAAACTTCATTACATGTGTTTTTTTGATTTTTAGAATTTAAATAGAAACATTTTTTTTCACAATAAAATAAATTAAAGTGCTTTTATTGTGAAACAGTTGAACTGCAGGAAGTGAGTTTTACTCTTTAAAGTGTCTGAAGTCTTCATCCTGTCCTCTGATTGGCTGAGAGGTCAGTTTAAGTTCTACTGGTTGATTCGGAGGTCAAGTGACGGTCAAGTGACGGTCATGTGACGGTCTGACGGTCATGTGACGGTCTGACGGTCATGTGACGGTCCCGACGGTCCTGAGACGGTCATGTGACGGTCTGACAGTCATGTGACGGTCATGTGACGGTCATGTGACGATCTGACGGTCATGTGACGGTCATGTGACGGTCATGTGACGGTCTGACGGTCATGTGACGGTCTGACGGTCATGTGACGGTCTGACGGTCAAGTGACGGTCTGACGGTCATGTGACGGTCATGTGACGGTCATGTGACGGTCTGACGGTCAAGTGACGGTCTGACGGTCATGTGACGGTCTGACGGTCATGTGACGGTCATGTGACGGTCATGTGACGGTCATGTGACGGTCAAGTGACGATCTGACGGTCATGTGACGGTCATGTGACGGTCATGTGACGGTCTGACGGTCAAGTGACGGTCTGACGGTCATGTGACGGTCTGACGGTCATGTGACGGTCTGACGGTCATGTGACGGTCTGACAGTCATGTGACGGTCATGTGACGGTCAAGTGACGGTCTGACGGTCATGTGACGGTCATGTGACGGTCATGTGACGGTCTGACGGTCATGTGACGGTCTGACGGTCATGTGACGGTCATGTGACGGTCTGACGGTCATGTGACGGTCATGTGACGGTCTGACGGTCATGTGACGGTCTGACGGTCATGTGACGGTCTGACGGCCATGTGACGGTCTGACGGTCATGTGACGGTCTGACGGTCATGTGACGGTCATGTGACGGTCTGACGGTCATGTGACGGTCATGTGACGGTCTGACGGTCATGTGACGGTCTGACGGTCATGTGACGGTCATGTGACGGTCTGACGGTCATGTGACGGTCATGTGACGGTCTGACGGTCATGTGACGGTCTGACGGCCATGTGACGGTCTGACGGTCATGTGACGGTCATGTGACGGTCATGTGACGGTCTGACGGTCATGTGACGGTCTGACGGTCATGTGACGGTCTGACGGCCATGTGACGGTCTGACGGTCATGTGACGGTCTGACGGCCATGTGACGGTCTGACGGTCATGTGACGGTCTGACGGTCATGTGACGGTCTGACGGTCATGTGACGGTCATGTGACGGTCATGTGACGGTCATGTGACGGTCATGTGACGGTCTGACGGTCATGTGACGGTCATGTGACGGTCATGTGACGGTCTGACGGTCATGTGACGTCCCAACGGTCATGTGACGGTCTGACGGTCATGTGACAATCATGTGACGGTCATGTGACGGTCATGTGACGGTCTGACGGTCATGTGACGGTCTGACGGCCATGTGACGGTGGATCGAGGACAGGAAGTGACATCAGAGGCGTTGAGTCTGATCCTGTCGGCACCGCTACCCGAAAACCCGAAAAACCCGATCACTAAATCTTTGATTCGACCCGTTTCTGTTCCACAGTGACGACATCATCCAGACCAGTTCTCCCAGTTCAGACCACAGCTGGACTGGTCTGAGCTGGTTCTGCTCCACAGGTCCAGTTCTCCCAGTTAGTGGGTCAAACTGATCCAGAAACCAGTTACAAACTGGGCCCAACTGGTCTTCCTTCACTTCCTGTGAACTGCTGCTGGTCTTCACTAACCAGACCAGTCAGACCAGTTAAACCAGTCAGACCAGTTAAACCAGTCAGACCAGTTAAACCAGTTAAACCAGTTAAACCAGTTAAACCAGTCAGACCAGTTAAACCAGTCAGACCAGTTAAACCAGTTAAACCAGTCAGACCAGTTAAACCAGTTAAACCAGTCAGACCAGTTAAACCAGTCAGACCAGTTAAACCAGTTAAAGCAGTTAAACCAGTCAGACCAGTTAAACCAGTTAAAGGACCAAACTTCTTTCCCTTTAAATGACTCTGCTGAACCTCCAGAGTCCATTAATCCGGTTCAGACTGGTTCAACTGGTCTTACTGGTTCAGTTAAAACTCTCCCAGTTTAAAATCAGTGAACCTGATCAAACCACCAGAGACTCTTCAGGAACCAGTTCTTAGACGTGTTCTGGATCCAGTCCAGTCCTCCCAGTTAGAGGATCAAACTGGTCCAAACTCATCCTGATCAGATCTTTGTCTGTTTCCCAGTTTGGCCCAGTTTGGCCCAGTTTGGCCCAGCTGGTCCTGATCAGCTGATCCATCCAATCAGACTCAGAACGAGACGCTAAAGCAACATTTCACCTCCATGATCCAGACCAGTCCAGACCAGCAAGGCCAGTCCAGACCAACAAGACCAGTCCAGACCAGCAAGGCCAGTCCAGACCGACAAGACCAGTCCAGACCGACAAGGCCAGTCCAGACCGGCAAGGCCAGTCCAGACCAGCAAGACCAGTCCAGACCAACAAGGCCAGTCCAGACCGACAAGGCCAGTCCAGACCAACAAGGCCAGTCCAGACCAGCAAGGCCAGTCCAGACCGACAAGACCAGTCCAGACCAGTCCAGACCAGTCCAGACCGACAAGACCAGTCCAGACCGACAAGGCCAGTCCAGACCAGCAAGGCCAGTCCAGACCGACAAGGCCAGTCCAGACAGTCCAGACCAACAAGACCAGTCCAGACCGACAAGGCCAGTCCAGACCAACAAGACCAGTCCAGACAGTCCAGACCGACAAGGCCAGACCGACAAGGCCAGTCCAGACCAACAAGGCCAGTCAAGACCAACAAGGCCAGTCCAGACCGACAAGGCCAGACCGACAAGGCCAGTCCAGACCAGTCCAGACCGACAAGGCCAGTCCAGACCAACAAGGCCAGTCCGGGACCGACAAGGCCAGTCCAGACCAACAAGGCCAGTCCAGACCAACAAGGCCAGTCCAGACCGACAAGGCCAGTCCAGACCAACAAGGCCAGTCCAGACCAGCAAGGCCAGTCCAGACCGACAAGGCCAGTCCAGACCAACAAGGCCAGTCCAGACCGACAAGGCCAGTCCAGACCAACAAGGCCAGTCCAGACCAGTCCAGACAGTCCAGACCAACAAGGCCAGACCAGACCGACAAGGCCAGACCAACAAGGCCAGTCCAGACCGACAAGGCCAGTCCAGACCAACAAGGCCAGTCCAGACAGTCCAGACCAACAAGACCAGTCCAGACCAACAAGGCCAGTCCGGGACCGACAAGGCCAGTCCAGACCAACAAGGCCAGTCCAGACCAACAAGGCCAGTCCAGACCAACAAGGCCAGTCCAGACCGACAAGGCCAGTCCAGACCAACAAGGCCAGTCCAGACAGTCCAGACCGACAAGGCCAGTCCAGACCAACAAGGCCAGTCCAGACCAACAAGGCCAGTCCAGACCAACTGGAGTCCAGTTTAAGGTCGCTGGGTTATAAACCTCCGGACCAACCAGAGTCCTTCCTGCGGTTCTACTTCCTGTCGTCCATCAGGTGAAATGTTGCTTTAAATCTCTGCAGAACTTTAATATTTAGTCTTTATTGACCCGGGTTCTGGTTCTGGTTCTGGTCCTCAGAATAAAGCAGATCATAAATATTCCACTTTTCATTTTAACAGTGCAACTTTTCATTTGTCTCGGAGTCTGAAGCCGTTAAAGAGACGCGGACGCGTTTGTCCTCCGACATCGTTAGCTCCTTTATAAGCACTGGTTCGTTAACGAGAGCCAATCAGCTGGGAGCCAATCAACTGGTCTGCAGCTGGGAGCCAATCAGCAAAACTCGCTTTCCCATGATGCAACAGGAATGATTTTAACAGTCAGGAAACGTCTCGGCGTCACTTTAAACCGGCCTGAAGCTCGTCACAGGACGGACACACACACACACACACACACACACACACACACACACACACACACGGTGACATCACGGAGGACTTGGTTTTATACACGATGGCGGAAGCGGTTCTGCGGTTTGTAGCACCAATGAAGAAGAACTCCGGCAGTTCGGCAGAAATAAAAGAGGAAGAGGAAGAAGAGTTTCTCTCAGGTCAGAATCTGATTCTTCTTTAACTGGAACTGAGACTGATTAACCCTTTACGTTCTGTTCAGGGTCAGAGCGGGGGGGCATACAGCGGTCAGAGCGGGGGTGGGGGGGGGGGGGGTCAGAGCGGGGTGGGGGGGGGGGTCAGAGCGGGGGGGCATACAGCGTAGTATCGATCTTTTATTTTATGAATTACAAATGAAATTTAAGTTTTTGGAACTAAAATAATAAAATCAGTTCCTTCTTCCGTCCGCTAGAGGGCTCTGCTTCATCAGGGATAATACCTGGTACCTGCTGGTTCTTTAGTACCTGGTACCTGCTGGTTCTTTAGTACCTGCTGGTTCTTTAGTACCTGGTACCTGCTGGTTCTTTAGTACCTGCTGGTTCTTTAGTACCTGCTGGTTCTTTAGTTCCTGCTGGTTCTTTAGTACCTGTTCTGCTGAGGTTCCAAGCGAGCAGAGCCGATACTAAATGTGACATCATCAGACTGCCGGCCTCTGATTGGTTAGAGAGTCACTGGAAGAGTCATGAGCCGTCCCACACAAGAACCAAAGCCAACAACAGCGTTACAGAGATCGGTTTCTCTTATCTCCCAGCTCATAGAACCTTATGAACCTACTAGAACACTGTGCTTCCAGCTCATAGAACCTTATGAACCTACTAGAACACTGTGCTCCCAGCTCATAGAACCTTATGAACCTACTAGAACACTGTGCTCCCAGCTCATAGAACCTTATGAACCTACTAGAACACTGTGCTCCCAGCTCATAGAACCTTATGAACCTACTAGAACACTGCGCTCCCAGCTCATAGAACCTTATGAACCTACTAGAACACTGTGCTCCCAGCTCATAGAACCTTATGAACCTACTAGAACACTGCGCTCCCAGCTCATAGAACCTTATGAACCTACTAGAACACTGTGCTCCCAGCTCATAGAACCTTATGAACCGACTAGAACACTGCGCTCCCAGCTCATAGAACCTTATGAACCTACTAGAACGCTGCGCTCCCAGCTCATAGAACCTTATGAACCTACTAGAACACTGCGCTCCCAGCTCATAGAACCTTATGAACCTACTAGAACACTGTGCTCCCAGCATGCAGGCCTACTTGTGGTTCCTAGTATCTCTAAAAGTAGAACAGGAGGCAGAACCTTCAGTTCTCAGGTTCCTCTCCTGTGGAACCATCTCCCAGATTGGTTCCGGGGGGCAGAACCCTCTCTACGTTTAAGAGGCTTCAAACGTTCCTTTGTGATAAAGCTTATAGTTGGGGTTCCAGCTCCTAGTTTATGCTGCTATAGGCTTAGACTGCCGGGGGACTCCCATGATGCACTGGGCTCCTCTCTCCTCTCCTTCCTCTCTCTCCTCTCTACTCCAACTGGTCCAGGAAGATGTTCTCCCACTCTGAGTCTGGTTCTGAGGGTTCTTCCTGTTAAAAGATGTTCTCCCACTCTGAGTCTGGTTCTGAGGGTTCTTCCTGTTAAAAGATGTTCTCCCACTCTGAGTCTGGTTCTGAGGGTTCTTCCTGTTAAAAGATGTTCTCCCACTCTGAGTCTGGTTCTGAGGGTTCTTCCTGTTAAAAGATGTTCTCCCACTCTGAGTCTGGTTCTGAGGGTTAGGGCTCTATATGAGTCTGAATATGAACAGCATGTAAAGGGTTAATTCATTAATTAAGAGATAAAAGCTTTTCTGCTTCTCATAAATCAGAACTTTCTGTTTTATATCAAACTGAATGTTGATTTTATACATTTAATTAAAATCATTAAAAACTGATCAATAGTTGAGCTGAAGCTGATTTTGTTGTAATTCTGAATCATTTTGTGTTTTAATTATAAATATAAAGAAGTATTTAGTGATCCGAAGCTAACAGGAAGTTCACAGTGTGATGGTTTCATTCATATAAAATCATTTAAGGTGTTTTTTTTAATGTTCAGTTTATTTTGATATAAAACAGAAAAACAAACAAACAGACAGAAACCAGATGTTTGGATGTCTGGAGGCTGAGAGACACAATCTGACCTTTCCTGTTTAGTCTCTCGTGTTTGATTCGTTTCATTTTCAGTTCTCTGCCGAACAGGAAGTAGAAAGTCCGTTTGGGACCACAGAAGAAGAAGAAGGAGCTGGCAGTGCAAACATGGCGACAGACGGCAGCGAAGCTACGGCGGCGAACCCGAACCCGTCGCCGCTCTACAGAAACCTTGTGCTTTGCTTTTTGGAGCCTGAGCTTCGACAGGAAGTGGCGAGCTGCACCTCTGAGGCGCCCGCTCCTGATTGGACAGATCTGAGGAGGCGCCCGCTCCTGATTTGGACGACGGCGCCCGGACTCGTAAGTGCTAAAAGTCAGTTTGGCGTCTTAAACACGGCGGCGGCGGCGGCGGCGCGTCTCTGTGAGGTCAGAGTACGAATCTAATTCATCGTGTTTTAAACTGCAGTTAATTTAAAGTTGAGCTGGTTTAAAGGAGCAGTCCGTAGCTTCAACCCTCACACACTCATCACCTACACCTGCTCCCAAAGCAGCTGATTCCTCCTCATGGGAGGGAGGAAGGAAGGGAGGGAGGGAGGAAGGAAGGGAGGAAGAAAGAAAGGAAGGACAGATGAAGGAAGGAAGAAAGGACAGAAGGAGGGAACATTTGATCTGAGGAAGGAAGGGAGGGAGGAAGGAAAGGAGGGAAGAAGGAAGGAGGGAGGAAGAAGGAAGGAAAGGAGGGAGGAAGGAAGGAAGGGAGGGAGGGAGGAAGAAAGGAAGGACAGATGAAGGAAGGAAGAAAGGACAGAAGGAGGGAACATTTGATCTGAGGAAGGAAAGAAGGAAGGAAGGAAAGGAGGGAAGAAGGAAGGAGGGAGGAAGAAGGAAGGAAAGGAGGGAGGAAGGAAGGAAGGGAGGGAGGGAGGGAGGAAGGAAGAAAGGACAGAAGGAGGGAACATTTACCCTAACAGCTGAACTTAGATCTGAGGAAGGAAGGAAGGAAGGAATGAAGGAAGGACAGATGAAGGAAGGAAGGAAGGACAGAGGAAGGACAGATGAAGGAAGGAAGGAAGGACAGAGGAAGGACAGATGAAGGAAGGAAGGAAGGACAGATGAAGGAAGGAACGACAGAGGAAGGACAGATGAAGGAAGGAAGGAAGGAAGGAAGGACAGATGAAGGAAGGAAGGAAGGAAGGAAGGAAGGACAGATGAAGGAAGGAAGGAAGGAAGGAAGGAAGGAAGGAAGGAAGGAAGGAAGGAAGGAGTGAGGCTCATCAGGAGTCAGAGTATGAACAGGATGTAAAGGGTTAAACGGTTCAGCTGGACCTTTAAACCAACGCCGACGTCTTCATTCATTTTAAAAACTCATAAAAATCAAATTAAATAAAAAATCAAATTAAATAAAATTTAAACCAAATCTGATAAATAACCTGAAATAATAAATAAATGCTAAAATATCTCTAATTTTATAAGCTCATTTAAGTAATATTATTTTAGGGGGTTTAAGGGTCATTATAAGGAGAGCTCACACACACACACACACACACACACACACACACACACACACACACACACACACACATATACACACACACACAGACACACAAACACACACACACACACACACACACACACACACACACACACACACACATATACACACACACACAGACACACAAACACACACACACAGAAACAAAGCTGAAGCAGAACTGAAACTTCGATTCACCTTCAGTCCAAAACTCAAACCTCCTCAAATCATCTTTTATCTCTTTTAAGTCTTTTTAAATCTCTTCTCTTCTTATTGCCGTGATGCTCCTCGTCCTGCTCCTCGTCCTGCTCCTCCTCCTGCTCCTCCTCCTGCTCCTCGTCCTGCTCCTCGTCCTGCTCCTCGTCCTGCTCCTCCTCCTGCTCCTCGTCCTGCTCCTCGTCCTCCTCCTCCTCCTCGGGGACTGAAGGACTGAAGGTGGACGGAGGAGCAGATCTTGCCGTCCTGCTCCTCCTCGGGGACTGAAGGAGTCGTCCTGCTCCTCGTCCTGCTCCTCGTCCTGCTCCTCGGGGACTGAAGGAGGAGCAGATCTTGCCGTCCTGCTCCTCCTCGGGGACTGAAGGACTGAAGGAGGAGCAGATCTTGCCGTCCTGCTCCTCGGGGACTGAAGGAGGAGCAGATCTTGCCGTCCTGCTCCTCCTCGGGGACTGAAGGAGGACGGAGGAGCAGATCTGAGCTCATCTTTTCATTTTTAGCACAAAGAACCTTCGCAGGCTCTGACCCGTAGTACTTCCTGTCTCTGTGTCAGCTGATGTCCGTCTGAGGCCGAGTTACCTCCTCCTCCCTCACCTCCTCCTCCCTCACCTCCTCCTCCCTCACTTCCTCCCTCACCCCCTCCTCCCTCACTTCCTCCCTCACCTCCTCCTCCCTCACTTCCTCCCTCACCCCCTCCTCCCTCACCTCCTCCTCCCTCACTTCCTCCTCCCTCACCTCCTCCTCCATCCCTCCTTCTTTTATATCTGTTTTTCTTTTTTCTTTTATCTGATGTGAGTTCATCAGCAGCGAGGTGACGGAGGAGGTGGAGGAGGAGTTTCAGCCTCAGGCGGCTCAGACACTCGTTCAGGTCTCTGGAAGCAGACTGGAGGACAGCATGGCAACGGTTTGGCTTCATTCATCCCTGATTGGCTCTCTGCTGCCGCCAATCTGGGATTCCACCAATAAGGAAGAGGGGCGGAGAGGAGGGGGCGGGGCTTTGATGCAGGTGAGGTAAAAGCTGAGTGAGGAGTGATGAGCTAGTGTCCCTCCCTCTGTGAGGAGGTGCTGCTGTCAGCTGACTGCTCCTCTCCGAGAGGAGGAGCAGAGGTGGAGGAGGAAGGCTGCGGGCTGACGTCCAGCGGCGTGAGCGTGATCTCCACCTCCGCCTGCTCCTCGTGCAGCGTGGGCAGAGGAGGCTGGAGAGGAGCGCTGTTGTTGCTCGGTCTCGGAGCTTTCTGGATCACCTCCACCATCTGCGTCCTCCCCGCCGCCAGCTCCCAGCTGCTCCCCGGGCTCTGGAAGAGGAGCAGCGGCCGGCCGTGGCGGTCGGGCTCGGCCGCGGTGCCGGTCTGACACTGCACCACCACGCCGCGGTGCTCCACCAGCCGGTGAGCCTCCGACACCGCCGGCAGCTGACTGAGGACCAGAGGAGGCTCCTGGATCACCAGCATCGGTGGTGCCGCCGGCGCCGCCGAAGAGGAGGAGGCTTTCTGGATGACGCCGCCGGTCGGGGAGGTGATGATGGAGGGCGGGGGGGGAGGAGGCGGAGGCTGAGGAGGAGCAGAAGGAGCAGCGGGCGGAGCGTCTTCCGGTCGAGGTTTTCTCGGCCGACCGCGTTTCCGTTTGACGGGAGGAGCGCTGGCGGCAGAGCTGCCGGGCACGCCGGGCCCACCGGACGAACCGCCCTCCAACGGGCGCTTGACGGCCCCCCCTCGAGCTTTCTGGACCACGGACGTGGGCGCGGCCGGGGCGTGCTGCTGGGGGGGGGGCTGCGGGGGCGGAGCCACCATGTCCCGGTCGTACAGACAGCCCTGCGGCAGGATCACCACCGGCAACGGCCCGCCCTGCTGCTGCGGTAGTGTTGCCATGGCGATGACCTTCATCCCACCACCGCTGGCGGCGGCGGCGGCGGCCGGCCCTCCGGGACCCGACGCCCCCCCGACACCCGAGGCGTCTTTGGGGGCCAGCGAGGGGGGCGAGGAGCGGACCGAGAGCGTCTTATCAGGGAGGGAGCTGCGAGGGAGGATTCTTGGTAACTGCTTCATGAAGGCCTCCACCTGCCAATCAATAATCAACCAATCAGCTTATTGATTATTAGTAACTATGGAAACACACACTAAACACTGCAGGTGAATACAGGTGCATCTATGGATTAGTGTCTACATGAATCTATACGTACAGCAGGACGCAGAGACGAGGACGAGGGAGGAGGGGCGTCCAGAGATGAAGGTTTGGACGACGATGATGATGATTTGTCTCCAGCCGGCTTCAGAGACGACGAATCAGCTGTTTCCCTCTGAAAGAGACAGGAAGTGAGACAGGAAGTGAGCGAGCACAGTCACAGCGTCTGTATGTGATCAATAAATCAATAACTGTAAGGAACAGCTGATCACCTTCTGATCAGCAGCGTCGCTCTCGGCTTTAGAGATGACCGGAGTCTTCTTGATCACCTTGTGCGGTTTGGCCGGACCTCCTGCAGCACAAAGTCAGCTGTCAATCAACTCAGCTGTCAATCAACTCAGCTGTCAATCAACTCAGCTGTCAATCAACTCAGCTGTCAATCAACTCAGCTGTCAATCAACTCAACTGTCAATCAACTCAAGAAGAGACAGCAGCAGATTCATTAAGCCGGTGTAAAGTATTGATCAGACAGTTGAAGTGGAGATTGATCCTCTGGAGAGAAGACGTCTCACTCTTTTGGAACTCCAGAGTGGAGCGTCTTCCCTCACAGAGGATCTTCGGTAGCAGGAAGTGATGTCACAGACCTGCGAGTGCGGCAGAGCTGACGAGCTCGGCTTGGCTGCAGCGAGGGTTGACGATGTGCTCCTGGATCAGGTAGCGAGCGATCTCCACCACCGTGTCGAACGAGCGCTTCAGGATCTTCTGCGCCCAATCACAGATGAGCTCGCAGGCCGCCTCGGTCACTTCCTGTTTGTACGTCTGGACGAGCTCGGTCAGCTCAGCCTGAGGAGGAAGAGGAAGAGGAGGATGAGACAAACTAAACAATCAGAGAACACATTAAACACGTTTCCTACAGATGTTTCTGTTCTTCTCGTTTTTGTCGCTTCATGAAACGAAGTGGAAACGTCGCCTGAGAGGGGGGGGGGTGGGGGGGCGGGGGGCTGGTGAGCGTCTGGTAACTGGGCTTTGATCCACGAGGCTCAGTCGGGCACAGCCTGGAGAAACAACGTGGAGTCCCCACCCTGTGGACCACCACCTGCAGGGATAAGGTCTGGGGTCGCTCCCCGGCTGAGTGCAGCAGTGTTGGAGTTCTCCTGCAGAACGAGAGGGTCGTCTCCTTGTGACTCGGTGTTTTTGGGAGGAAGACTCTGACTGGTGTCTGTGTGTCTGCACCAAACACCCTAACCCTAACCCAGCTCAGGATACTGGCCTTCTTGGACTCTCTGGGACCTGGAGGCCTGCTGAGTCCATAGTTCTGCTGGGGGACTTCAACGCCCATGTGGGCAACGATGGAGATCTTCAACTCCCACCTCCAGAAGGGAAGCAGGGCTGGGCCCAGGCTGGTCTCAGCTGACCTGGACTGCTGACCTGGACTGGGGATATTGTCGGGCAGTGGAAGGAACACTTTGAGGAACTCCAAACCCGACCAACATGTCCTCTATGGAGGAGGCAGAGCTGGATGATCCGGGGAATCTTCATTCATATCCCTGGCAGAGGTCTCTGAGGTAGTTAAACAGCTCCTCAGTGGCACCTGGGGGCGGGGGGGGGGCCTGATGCTGCTGCTGGAAAGGAGGCTCTGACTGATTGTTGAACCTCTGATTCAGGAGCGATGTGGATTCTGGCCGTGGAACAGTGGACCAGCTCTTCACCCTGCAGGGATACTAGAGGGGTCATGGGAGTTCA
>NC_070592.1:816458-831458 GCF_027409825.1 Scomber japonicus | reverse complement strand
ACCTGGGACTAAACCTGGGCCTAAACCAGGGACTAAACCAGGGACTAAACCTGGGACTAAACCAGGGACTAAACCTGGGACTAAACCAGGGACTAAACCTGGGACTAAACCAGGGACTAAACCTGGGACTAAACCTGGGACTGAACCAGGGACTAAACCTGGGACTAAACCTGGGGACTGGGACTAAACCAGGTACTGAACCAGGGACTAAACCAGGGACTAAACCTGGGACTAAACCAGGTACTGAACCAGGGACTAAACCAGGGACTGAACCAGGGACTAAACCAGGGACTGAACCAGAACCAGGGACTAAACCAGGGACTGAACCTGGGGACTGGGACTAAACCAGGGACTAAACCAGGGACTAAACCTGGGACTAAACCTGGGGACTGGGACTAAACCAGGGACTAAACCAGGGACTAAACCTGGGGGCTGGGACTAAACCTGGGACTAAACCTGGGGGCTGGGACTAAACCTGGGACTAAACCAGGGACTAAACCTGGGGGATGGGACTAAACCTGGGACTGAACCAGGGACTGAACCTGCGACTAAACCAGGGACTAAACCTGGGACTAAACCTGGGACTAAACCAGGGACTAAACCAGGGACTAAACCTGGGACTAAACCTGGGACTAAACCAGGGACTAAACCAGGGACTAAACCAGGGACTGAACCTGGGGGCTGGGACTAAACCAGGGACTAAACCAGGGACTAAACCTGGGGGCTGGGACTAAACCAGGGACTAAACCAGGGACTGAACCTGGGACTGAACCTGGGACTAAACCTGGGGGCTGGGACTAAACCAGGGACTAAACCAGGGACTAAACCAGGGACTGAACCAGGGACTGAACCTGGGACTAAACCAGGGACTAAACCTGGGACTAAACCTGGGACTAAACCAGGGACTAAACCAGGGACTAAACCTGGGACTAAACCAGGGACTAAACCTGGGACTAAACCTGGGACTAAACCTGGGACTAAACCTGGGGGCTGGGACTAAACCAGGGACTAAACCTGGGACTAAACCTGGGGGCTAGGACTAAACCAGGGACTAAACCTGGGACTGAACCAGGGACTGAACCAGACCGGTCTCTGAGGACTTACGAGATGTTGCTCTTGAGTTTCTGCAGTAGCATGCTGGGCTCCGTGTCGCCCTCTCCGGCCTCCAGCCCTCCGTCCCCCCGCTGGGAGGCTTCAGGTCGCTGGTGCCTCTGGTCCTCCGACATCTGGACCAACTAACCAGTGCTGAGCACCAACATCTGGACAGGAAACACAGGTTACCATGACGACCAGGCAAAGTGGTGACCATTGAGTAGTAAAAGTACTGCAGTATTATAGTGATGTAGTATGCAGTATTACAGTAAAAGTACTGCAGTATAATGAGTGATGTAGTATGCAGTATTACAGTAAAAGTACTGCAGTATTATAAGTGATGTAGTATGCAGTATTACAGTAAAAGTACTGCAGTATTATAAGTGATGTAGTATGCAGTATTACAGTAAAAGTACTGCAGTATTATAAGTGATGTAGTATGTAGTATTACAGTAAAAGTACTGCAGTATTATAGTGATGTAGTATGTAGTATTACAGTAAAAGTACTGCAGTATTATAGTGATGTAGTATGCAGTATTACAGTAAAAGTACTGCAGTATTATAGTGATGTAGTATGCAGTATTACAGTAAAAGTACTGCAGTATTATAGTGATGTAGTATGTAGTATTACAGTAAAAGTACTGCAGTATTATAGTGATGTAGTATGCAGTACTACAGTAAAAGTACTGCAGTATTATAGTGATGTAGTATGTAGTATTACAGTAAAAGTACTGCAGTATTATAGTGATGTAGTATGCAGTATTACAGTAAAAGTACTGCAGTATTATAGAGATGTAGTATGCGGTATTACAGTAAAAGTACTGCAGTATTATAGTGATGTAGTATGCAGTATTACAGTAAAAGTACTGCAGTATTATAGTGATGTAGTATGCAGTATTACAGTAAAAGTACTGCAGTATTATAGTGATGTAGTATGCAGTATTACAGTAAAAGTACTGCAGTATTATGAGTGATGTAGTATGCAGTATTACAGTAAAAGTACTGCAGTATTATAGTGATGTAGTATGTAGTACTAGTAAGTTCACACTACTTTATATACAGTTAGCTAGTTTATACTACTTTATATACAGTTAGCTAGTTTACACTACTTTATATACAGTTAGCTAGTTTATGCTACTTTATATACAGTTAGCTAGTTTACACTACTTTATATACAGTTAGCTCGTTTACACTACTTTATATACGGTTAGCTAGTTTATACTACTTTATATACAGTTAGCTCGTTTACACTACTTTATATACAGTTAGCTAGTTTATACTACTTTATATACAGTTAGCTCGTTTACACTACTTTATATACGGTTAGCTAGTTTATACTACTTTATATACAGTTAGCTAGTTTATGCTACTTTATATACAGTTAGCTAGTTTACACTACTTTATATACAGTTAGCTCGTTTACACTACTTTATATACAGTTAGCTAGTTTACACTACTTTATATACAGTTAGCTCGTTTACACTACTTTATATACAGTTAGCTAGTTTATACTACTTTATATACAGTTAGCTAGTTTACACTACTTTATATACAGTTCGCTAGTTTACACTACTTTATATACAGTTAGCTAGTTTAGTCCAGTGGTTCCCAACCTAGGGGTGGGGCCCCTCCAAAGGGTCAGCTGATAAATGTGAGGGCTGGTGAGATGATTAATTAACACACACATACATACAAACATACAAAGCAGCACACACACACACACACACCAACAGTAACACACGCACACAGTGACACACACACTAACAGTAACACACACACAGTTACAGACACTAACAGTAACACACTCACTAACAGTGACACACACACACACACACACACACACACACACACACACACACACACACACACAGCTCAACATGCTGAGCTAACAGGCTAACTAACAGACTCTCTTTAATCAGACAGCAACACTGCAGCATGTTAGCTGACATTAAACCAGCAGACATCACAGAGCTTTCTGAGCCGTTAACGGAGAGGAAACGGGTCCCGGTGCCTGTGACATGACGCGGGCTGCCGTTACCGTTAACCGTGCCCGTTCATGACTAGCTACTAGCCGCTACTAGCATGGTAGTAGCATGCTGCTAACCCTCAGAAGCTAGCGGCGCTAACGGTTAGCATGAGCTAGCAAGCGCGGAAACACCCCTTAAACATGTTTATACAAGCTATTTTTAATTTCAAAATAATTCCCGATAATACTAAATTAATTCTGTTATTAATGTGCGGTCGGTTAAGTGAGCCACATTTGAGTAATTATTTTAAAAAAGAAAAAGAAAGTACCTGAGCCAAGATACAGCAAAAATCCCCTTTCAGATGTTTTTGTGATTGGATGACTGTGTTATGTCTGCCTGACTACAAAGCCAACGTCGATTCCGATTGGTCGGCTGTCACTAATCTGCCCGGATACCCAAAGCGGGAGAAATCTCATTGGTCGAGCCGAATTATTTTTCTGACATGGATTATTCTGATTGGACGCGTTTTCCTGGTCTGCCCAGTTACAGCACAGATGAGTGTCTGAGCTGAAATCTGCCCAGCAACAGCAGCCCACCCAGCCCGCGAAAACGAAAGTACTTCCAATAACATGAAATAAACGTATGTACCGCGTTTATATGATGGAGGATAATAATGCAGTTCTTAAGACAGCAGAGTTATGGGAAGCTACACGGTTTTAAAGCTAATGTCCATTCATAATATTTAATTTCTTGGGTCAAATTATGTTAAAATATAAATTTCTGATGTCAGACGTTGCTGTTTATTATTCATTATTTATCTTATTGGAGCAAATATGCCTTTCTGTCTGAGCGCTGAGCTAAATTAGACAAACACTGAATGAACAAGCTCATTATGACCAACTGTCCAGTTTCAGACTTAAACATTATAAATATGTTTTAACCCTCCTGTCGTCCTCCCGGGTCAAATTGACCCTCCTCTCTTTTGACTGTTCCTTCCTTCCTTCCTTCCTCCCTCCTCCTTCCATATTCCTTTCCTCACTTCCTTCCATCCTTCATTGCTTCCTCCCTCTTTTCCTCCTTACTCCTTTCCTTCCTTGCTCCCATCCTCCCTCCCTCCCTCCCTCCTTACTCCTTTCCTTCCTTCCTCCCGTCCTCCCACCTTACTCCTTTCCTTCCTCCCTCCCTCCTTTTCTTCCTTCCCTCCTTACTCCTTTCCTCCCGTCCTCCCTTATTTTCTTTGTTCCTTCCTTCCTCTTTTCCTCCTTACTCCTTTCCTCCTGTCCTCCCTAGCTAACTGAACAAATATAATTACACTCAAATCTAATTTAATGTCTTAACTTCTACAAATCCACATATTTAACACATTTTTAGACACACACAAATAAGCAACACATTTTTATTTATTCATCATGTTTATTTTCCATTATACAAAAAGTGACACTAAACATCAGAAAGAAGTGGAATAGATAAGAGTCGCATGTGATGAGAAACGCTGAAGCTTCATCTGAGAGTCGCTGCTCGTCTTCACTCAAACCCACTGCAGAGAAAACAGGAAACACACACGGTGAACACAGGGACACACACACACACACACACACAGCAGTGAACACAGGGACACACACACAGCAGTGAACACAAGGACACGGACACGGACACGGACACACACACACACACACACACACACACAGCAGTGACCACAAGGACACGGACACACACACACACACACACGGTGAACACAGGGACACAGACACACACACACACAGTGGACACAGTGTGACACACACACACACACACACACACACACACACACACGGTGAACACAGGGACACACACACACACACACACACACACGGTGAACACAGGCGCACACACACACACACGGTGAACACAGGGACACACACACACACACGGTGAACACAGGCGCACACACACACACACGGTGAACACAGGGACACACACACACACACGGTGAACACAGTGACAGACACACAAACACACACAGCAGTCACACACACACACACACACACAGCGCGGTGAACACACGTGAACACACACACAAACACACACAGTGACCTTTGACCTCACCTGACCATGTGAGCGATGTCCCAGTTGGTTTCAGAGGACAGAGGTCCGATGATCTCGACTCCCTCTTCTGTTACTATGGCGATCTCGTGCTAAAAACAACAAATTAACACATGACATCATTCTTTGAGTGCAAATTAAAACAATAATTAACACAAACTGTTTGTTTATAGCTGAAGCTGGAAGATTTAATTAGTGAATAAATGTTAATGAGTTAATGAATCTGTAGTGAAACAGACAAAAAGTGAAGTATGATACAGCAGGGTTGCACATTTCAGTGATAAACCATTCAACATGCATCTAGATACTCAGGTTACAACCCATCCACGACTCTACAACCACGACTCCACAACCCATCCACGACTCTACAACCCATCCACGACTCTACAACTCTACAACTCTACAACTATACAACCCATCCACGACTCTACAACCCATCCACGACTCTACAACCCATCCACGACTCTACAACCCATCCACGACTCTACAACCCATCCACGACTCTACAACCCATCCACGACTCTACAACCCATCCACGACTCTACAACTCTACAACTCCACAACCCATCCACGACTCTACAACCCATCCACGACTCCACAACCCATCCACGACTCTACAACCCATCCACGACTCTACAACCCATCCACGACTCTACAACTCTACAACTCTACAACCCATCCACGACTCTACAACCCATCCACGACTCTACAACCCATCCACGACTCTACAACTCTACAACTCTACAACCCATCCACGACTCTACAACCCATCCACGACTCTACAACTCTACAACTCTACAACCCATCCACGACTCTACAACCCATCCACGACTCTACAACTCTACAACTATACAACCCATCCACGACTCTACAACCCTACAACCCATCCACGACTCTACAACCCATCCACGACTCTACAACCCATCCACGACTCTACAACCCATCCACGACTCTACAACCCATCCACGACTCTACAACCCTACAACCCATCCACGACTCTACAACTCTACAACCCATCCACGACTCTACAACTCTACAACCCATCCACGACTCTACAACTCTACAACCCATCCACGACTCTACAACTATACAACCCATCCACGACTCTACAACCCTACAACCCATCCACGACTCTACAACCCATCCACGACTCTACAACCCATCCACGACTCTACAACTCTACAACCCATCCACGACTCTACAACTCTACAACCCATCCACGACTCTACAACCCATCCACGACTCTACAACCCATCCACGACTCTACAACTCTACAACCCATCCACGACTCTACAACCCATCCACAACTCTACAACTCTACAACCCTACAACCCATCCACGACTCTACAACCCATCCACAACTCTACAACTTTACAACCCTACAACCCATCCACGACTCTACAACCCATCCACAACTCTACAACTCTACAACCCTACAACCCATCCACGACTCTACAACCCATCCACGACTCTACAACTCTACAACCCATCTACAACTCTACAACCCTACAACCCATCCACGACTCTACAACCCATCCACAACTCTACAACCCATCCACAACTCTACAACTCTACAAACCTACAACCCATCCACGACTCTACAACTCTACAACCCTACAACCCATCCACGACTCTACAACCCATCCACGACTCTACAACCCATCCACGACTCTACAACCCATCCACGACTCTACAACCCATCCACGACTCTACAACCCTACAACCCATCCACGACTCTACAACCCTACAACCCATCCCCGACTCTACAACCATGACTCTACAACCCATCCACAACTCTACAACCCTACAACCCATCCACGACTCTACAACCCTACAACCCATCCACGACTCTACAACCCTACAACCCATCCACGACTCTACAACCCATCCACGACTCTACAACCACGACTCTACAACCCATCCACGACTCTACAACCATGACTCTACAACCCATCCACGACTCTACAACCATGACTCTACAACCCATCCACGACTCTACAACCCATCCACGACTCTACAACCATGACCCTACAACCCATCCACGACTCTACAACCGATCCCTGAGAGTGTCAGTCTCAGATGAACCCTTTCCTTCTCCCTCTAGTGTGTGACAGTGAGTACTGCTGTGTGTGTGTCTCTCACCCTGTTGTAGGAGCGAGCGTCTCTGTAGTACAGAACTTTGAGGCAGCGCTCCACCAGCTCACGAGCTTCCTGTTTGGTGATCTCCTCTTTGTTCTCCAACACCTCCCTCATCAGAGGCTGAGAGAGAGAGAGAGAGAGAGAGAGAGAGAGAGAGAGAGAGAGAGAGAGAGAGAGAGAGAGAGAGAGAGAGAGAGAGAGAGAGAGAGAGAGAGAGAGAGAGAGAGAGAGAGAGAGAGAGAGAGAGAGAGAGACAGACAGAGAGAGAGAGAGAGAGAGATTGATTATATACACACACATAGAGGAGGTCTCTCACACACAGGGAACAGATAGTTTAACATCAGACTCACTTGAGCCAGGTACGCTCCAAAGCCAGTTGCCACTGTGGGAGCCTCGTAGGCCACGCCCAGTTTATCCACGTAACCAAGGAAACTAGAGAGAGACAAGATGGCCGATGACGTTTGAACACTAACACCAAACACAGTTTAAAAGGAAGATTTCTCTCCCAGTGTAGCAATATATATACAGAGAGAGAGAGAGAGAGAGAGACAGACAGAGAGACAGTGATACAGACAGGCAGACAGAGAGACAGAGAGACAGAGAGACAGACCTCTCTCCGTTGTAGAAGCCTCCGATCACCACGGTGTTCCACAGCGGGTTCATCCTGCTGCGGCGGTTGTACATGACTCTAGTGAGCCAGGAGTGGACGGCTTTGGGACTGTAGCTGTGTCCGTCTCCTAGCAGCTCCTCATCAATGCTGTTCAACAACACACACACACACACACACACACACACACACACACACACACACACACACACACACACACACACACACACACACACACACACACACACACTTATCAATACACAGACGACCCTGAAGGTAGGTGTGTGTGTGTGTGTGTGTGTGTGTGTGTGTGTGTGTCTTCTTACACCATCTGTTCGATGACTTGTCTCAGATACTGGTAATCAGCGTAGTCTCCAGAAGCTCCCAGAATAGTGTTACTGTTCACCTGAAACACACAGAGACACTCTTCATCACCACCACATCATACATCATCATCATCATCATCATCATCATCAGTCTACCACACACACACAAACACATGATCAGAGTTTTTAAAGCTGCGTTACAGTAGAATATAAAACTTTGTGAACTCATTAAACTCTTCTGTTATTTAGCTTTTATCCACTTTGTCTTTATTTGCTCATTACTCTACATTATTATTATCTATCAAACATCTGATGATGTCAAAGAGTAGAAAGCACCAACAGTCGTCTACGTTATAGTTGGTCTAAAATCCTCTGATATTAGATTTAGTTCATATCAACCAGCTGTTAGTATGAACATTACACCTACACAAGCACAAGGGTACACATCTCTGCACACACACACACACACACCTTCATCAGCCTGGAGATGTTCCTGAATCGAGCCAGAGAGCCGTATGAGCCCAACATGTCCGCTGCGATGATCACACCACCGGTGAACTTCACACCAAGCACCGACGTTCCCGTTACCATGGGGTTACTATGGAGACAGGAGAGGAGGGTTATACAGGTTACCATGGGGTTACTATGGAGACACAAGAGGAGGGGTTATACAGGTTACCATGGGGTTACTATGGAGACACGAGAGGAGGGTTATACAGGTTACCATGGGGTTACTATGGAGACAGGAGAGGGTTATACAGGTTACCATGGGGTTACTATGGAGACGGGAGAGAGTTATACAGGTTACCATGGGGTTACTATGGAGACGGGAGAGGGTTATACAGGTTACCATGGGGTTACTATGGTTACCATGGAGTTACTATGCAGACACGAGAAGTGGTTTGTTTTTCTCCACCTTTGCACAATTGTCAGTTTTGTTTCTTTTTTTTTTAACTGTGTGTTGTCGGTGTGTGTGTGTATTTTGTTGTGTCTTGTTAGTGTGTGTGTGTTTTTTGTTGTGTGTGTGTGTGTGTGTGTGTGTGTGTAATGTCTGTATGAGACGGTGCAGTGTTTGTATTCTTCATGTGTTGGAAAATTAAGGTGGACAATAAACTCAATTCATTATCTTACAGTAGAGAGTTAATAGTTATATTCATATTACAGTTAAAATACAAACATGGATATACAAATAAAGATTGACTGAGATTGACTTCAGTTAAAACTAAAAGTAAAACTGACTCATGCTAGCTAGCTGCGGCTAGCTGACCGAGCTAGCAGTTACTCATTAAATGAGGCGGAAATCAAACAGATTCAAGTTAATTAATATTTATAATAATTTATACATATTCTCATTAATATTAAACTTAGATCACGCGTGTCTCTTAAAACATTAAACCCGGTAAAATCAACGGTTAGCACGGTTAGCATGGTTAGCTGCGGGATGATGCAGCATCTCAAACCGGAACCGAGCAGCTCCGGTGTGTCCCGGTGAGTCCCGGTGGGTCCCGGTGTGTGTACTCACAGCGTGTGTCTGACGGGCCCGCAGGATGTCTCCGGCCCGCTGCTGTTACCCGGGAAAGCGTAAAACTGTCCCGGCTTCGGTCCATTCTCCCAGAAACTCTTCAGTCCGAACGCCTCCATGTTGGATCTGTTAGGAAATGACGTCACGGCGTCTTCTTGTTAGAGGTGGCCGGTGTGACGTCACGGATCTGCTCGTTACCGCCGCCTGCTGAAAGGGAGGAATATAAATATAAATACCAATATATCTCTATATATATATATATATATATATATATATATATATATATATATATATATATATATATATATATATATATATATATATATATATATATATATATATATATATATATATATATATATAGATATATATATATATATATATATATATATATATATATATATATATATATTTAGGGTTAGGCTATTACCTGCTGCAGAGATCATGTCTCACCTGGAGGACACTGTGATACTGTGAGGATGCTTTTTTTCATTTCTACAGTGCTTTCAATACATGTGAACCGACACTGCTCAGGAGGAAGCTGGAGGTGGGGGGGGGGGGGGGGGGGGGGTCAGTGACCAGATGGCTGCATGGACCCTTGACCACCTCACAGACAGACCCCAGTATGTGAGGCTGCAGGACTGTGTGTCTGATGGTCTGCAGCACAGGGGCCCCTCAGGGTTCAGACTTCAGCCATGGTGGGATGTGTGTCAGAGGGGAACCACTGGGAGAACAGGAAGTCATCATGGACCAGAACCACCTAAAGTCACCTCCAGCTAGACCAGGTGGTTGGTTTCACCCAAAACCCCCCACCATGCACCGGTGAACATCCCGGGACTAGACGTGGAGAGAGTGAGACATACCTGGGTCAGTGTGGTCAGGGTTAGACCTGCTGAGGGGGCCGGCGTGGTCTGGTCTGGTGTGTGTAGACCTGCTGAGGGGGCCGGCATGGTCTGGTCTGGTGTGTGTAGACCTGCTGAGGAGGCCGGCGTGGTCTGGTGTGTGTAGACCTGCTGAGGGGGCCGGCGTGGTCTGGTGTGTGTAGACCTGCTGAGGGGGCCGGCGTGGTCTGGTGTGTGTAGACCTGCTGAGGGGGCCGGCGTGGTCTGGTCTGGTGTGTGTAGACCTGCTGAGGGGGCCGGCGTGGTCTGGTCTGGTGTGTGTAGACCTGCTGAGGGGGCCGGCATGGTCTGGTCTGGTGTGTGTAGACCTGCTGAGGGGGCCGGCGTGGTCTGGTCTGGTGTGTGTAGACCTGCTGAGGGGGCCGGCGTGGTCTGGTGTGTGTAGACCTGCTGAGGAGGCCGGCATGGTCTGGTCTGGTGTGTGTAGACCTGCTGAGGGGGCCGGCATGGTCTGGTCTGGTGTGTGTAGACCTGCTGAGGGGGCTGGCATGGTCTGGTCTGGTGTGTGTAGACCTGCTGAGGGGGCTGGCATGGTCTGGTCTGGTGTGTGTAGACCTGCTGAGGGGGCCGGCATGGTCTGGTGTGTGTAGACCTGCTGAGGGGGCCGGCGTGGTCTGGTGTGTGTAGACCTGCTGAGGGGGCCGGCGTGGTCTGGTCTGGTGTGTGTAGACCTGCTGAGGGGGCCGGCATGGTCTGGTGTGTGTAGACCTGCTGAGGGGGCCGGCGTGGTCTGGTCTGGTGTGTGTAGACCTGCTGAGGGGGCCGGCATGGTCTGGTCTGGTGTGTGTAGACCTGCTGAGGGGGCCGGCGTGGTCTGGTGTGTGTAGACCTGCTGAGGGGGCCGGCGTGGTCTGGTCTGGTGTGTGTAGACCTGCTGAGGGGGCCGGCGTGGTCTGGTCTGGTGTGTAGACCTGCTGAGGAGGCCGGCGTGGTCTGGTCTGGTGTGTGTAGACCTGCTGAGGGGGCCGGCGTGGTCTGGTCTGGTGTGTGTAGACCTGCTGAGGAGGCCGGCATGGTCTGGTCTGGTGTGTGTAGACCTGCTGAGGGGGCCGGCGTGGTCTGGTCTGGTGTGTGTAGACCTGCTGAGGGGGCCGGCGTGGTCTGGTGTGTGTAGACCTGCTGAGGGGGCCGGCGTGGTCTGGTCTGGTGTGTGTAGACCTGCTGAGGGGGCCGGCATGGTCTGGTCTGGTGTGTGTAGACCTGCTGAGGGGGCCGGCGTGGTCTGGTCTGGTGTGTGTAGACCTGCTGAGGGGGCCGGCGTGGTCTGGTCTGGTGCGTGTAGACCTGCTGAGGGGGCCGGCGTGGTCTGGTCTGGTGTGTGTAGACCTGCTGAGGGGGCCGGCGTGGTCTGGTCTGGTGTGTGTAGACCTGCTGAGGGGGCCGGCATGGTCTGGTGTGTGTAGACCTGCTGAGGGGGCCGGCGTGGTCTGGTCTGGTGTGTAGACCTGCTGAGGGGGCCGGCATGGTCTGGTGTGTGTAGACCTGCTGAGGGGGCCGGCATGGTCTGGTCTGGTGTGTGTAGACCTGTAGACCTGCTGAGGGGGCCGGTCTGGTCTGGTGTGTGTAGACCTGTAGACCTGCTGAGGGGGCCGGCGTGGTCTGGTGTGTGTAGACCTGCTGAGGGGGCCGGCGTGGTCTGGTGTGTGTAGACCTGCTGAGGGGGCCGGCATGGTCTGGTCTGGTGTGTGTAGACCTGCTGAGGGGGCCGGCATGGTCTGGTCTGGTGTGTGTAGACCTGCTGAGGGGGCCGGCATGGTCTGGTCTGGTGTGTGTAGACCTGCTGAGGGGGCCGGCATGGTCTGGTCTGGTCTGGTGTGTGTAGACCTGCTGAGGGGGCCGGCGTGGTCTGGTCTGGTCTGGTGTGTGTAGACCTGCTGAGGGGGCCGGTGTGGTCTGGTCTGGTGTGTGTAGACCTGCTGAGGGGGCCGGCGTGGTCTGGTCTGGTGTGTGTAGACCTGCTGAGGGGGCCGGCGTGGTCTGGTCTGGTGTGTGTAGACCTGCTGAGGGGGCCGGCGTGGTCTGGTGTGTGTAGACCTGCTGAGGAGGCCGGCATGGTCTGGTCTGGTGTGTGTAGACCTGCTGAGGGGGCCGGCGTGGTCTGGTGTGTGTAGACCTGCTGAGGAGGCCGGCATGGTCTGGTCTGGTGTGTGTAGACCTGCTGAGGGGGCCGGCATGGTCTGGTCTGGTGTGTGTAGACCTGCTGAGGGGGCCGGCGTGGTCTGGTCTGGTGTGTGTAGACCTGCTGAGGGGGCCGGCATGGTCTGGTGTGTGTAGACCTGCTGAGGGGGCCGGCGTGGTCTGGTCTGGTGTGTGTAGACCTGCTGAGGGGGCCGGCATGGTCTGGTCTGGTGTGTGTAGACCTGCTGAGGGGGCCGGCGTGGTCTGGTGTGTGTAGACCTGCTGAGGGGGCCGGCGTGGTCTGGTCTGGTGTGTGTAGACCTGCTGAGGGGGCCGGCATGGTCTGGTGTGTGTAGACCTGCTGAGGGGGCCGGCGTGGTCTGGTCTGGTGTGTGTAGACCTGCTGAGGGGGCCGGCGTGGTCTGGTCTGGTGTGTGTAGACCTGCTGAGGAGGCCGGCGTGGTCTGGTCTGGTGTGTGTAGACCTGCTGAGGGGGCCGGCATGGTCTGGTGTGTGTAGACCTGCTGAGGGGGCCGGCGTGGTCTGGTCTGGTGTGTGTAGACCTGCTGAGGAGGCCGGCGTGGTCTGGTCTGGTGTGTGTAGACCTGCTGAGGGGGCCGGCATGGTCTGGTCTGGTGTGTGTAGACCTGCTGAGGGGGCCGGCATGGTCTGGTCTGGTGTGTGTAGACCTGCTGAGGGGGCCGGCGTGGTCTGGTGTGTGTAGACCTGCTGAGGGGGCCGGCGTGGTCTGGTCTGGTGTGTGTAGACCTGCTGAGGGGGCCGGCATGGTCTGGTCTGGTGTGTGTAGACCTGCTGAGGGGGCCGGCGTGGTCTGGTGTGTGTAGACCTGCTGAGGGGGCCGGCGTGGTCTGGTCTGGTGTGTGTAGACCTGCTGAGGGGGCCGGTCTGGTCTGGTCTGGTGTGTGTAGACCTGCTGAGGGGGGTCAGGGTTAGACCTGCTGAGGGGGCCGGCGTGGTCTGGTGTGTGTAGACCCCCCCCCCCCCCCCCCCACAGACCCCCCCGGACCCCATAGAGATGGAGGGAGAGAGGAGACCAACACCTCTCACCCCCTGCATCAGACTGTGAGGCCCCTCCCCCTGTCCCAGAGCCCCTCCCCCTGTCCCAGAGCCCCTCCCCCTGTCCCAAAGCCCCTCCCCCGCCCCTGAGCCCCTCCCCCGTCCCAGAGCCCCTCCCCCGTCCCAGAGCCCCTCCCCCGTCCCAGAGCCCCTCCCCCTGTCCCAGAGCCCCTCCCCCGTCCTAGAGCCCCTCCACCGTCCCAGAGCCCCTCCCCCGTCCCAGAGCCCCTCCCCCATCCTAGAGCCCCTCCCCTGTCCCAGAGCCCCTCCCCCTGTCCCAGAGCCCCTCCCCCGTCCTAGAGCCCCTCCCCCGTCCCAGAGCCCCTCCCCCGTCCCAGAGCCCCTCCCCCGTCCCAGAGCCCCTCCCCCGTCCTAGAGCCCCTCCCCTGTCCCAGAGCCCCTCCCCCGTCCCAGAGCCCCTCCCCCGCCCTAGAGCCCCTCCACCGTCCCAGAGCCCCTCCCCCGTCCCAGAGCCCCTCCCCCGTCCCAAAGCCCCTCCCCCGTCCCAGAGCCCCTCCCCCGTCCCACCGTCCCAGAGCCCCTCCCCTGTCCCAGAGCCCCTCCCCCGTCCCAAAGCCCCTCCCACTGTCCCAGAGCCCCTCCCACTGTCCCAGAGCCCCTCCCTGTCCCAGAGCCCCTCCCCTGTCCCAGAGCCCCTCCCCTGTCCCAGAGCCCCTCCACCGTCCCAGAGCCCCTCCCTGTCCCAGAGCCCCTCCCCTGTCCCAGAGCCCCTCCCCCTCCCCTGTCCCAGAGCCCCTCCCCTGTCCCAGAGCCCCTCCCCCTCCCCCATCCCAGAGCCCCTCCCCCGTCCCTGAGCCCCTCCCCCGCCCCAAAGCACTCCCAGGCGGTCAGGTTCACAGTAGCCTCACACAGCTGCAGTCAGAGCAGAGAGGAGACCCCCGCCCCCCCCCACCCCCACACACCCCTCCACATCCACCCTGCATACCAGTCTTTTGATTCAATTTGATATTCTAACATTTAACAATAAAGATCAAAATGTATTTATATTTAAAACAAACAAACCAAGACTCAACATAAGAAAGCTCATTTGTAGTTTTTAACATATTTAGGGTTTTTTTAACTCATTTTTTGTCTTTATTCGTCTTTCTTACATCGTCCGTTACAATAACATGCAAATGAAATTATGCAAATTAGGCGATGACGTCAT
>NC_070592.1:798958-811458 GCF_027409825.1 Scomber japonicus | reverse complement strand
ATCACAACACGGGAGGAACTCCACTCAATGATAAACATCATCCAGATCAGAGGAGGAGGAGGAGGAGGAGGAGGAGGAGGAGGAGGAGGAGGAGGAGGAGGAAGAGGAGGAGGAGGAGGAAGAGGAGGAGAAGAACTTACGGACACCCTTGATATCCAGAGTGTGATGCTGAGCGTCGGTGGGGTCGGCGGGCAGCGATACGTTGAACCAAAAGGTGATGCACGATTTATCACTGAAACACACACACACACACACACACACACACACACACACACACACACACACATCACACACACACACATCATCATCATCATCAGTCAGGTGACCGCTAACAGCTGACTGTCAGGTGACGCTAACAGCTGACTGTCAGGTGACCGCTAACAGCCGACTATCAGGTGACCGCTAACGGCCGACTGTCGGGCGACCGCTAACGGCCGACTGTCGGGTGACGCTAACGGCCGACTGTCAGGTGACGCTAACGGCCGACTGTCGGGCGACCGCTAACGGCCGACTGTCATGTGACCGCTAACGGCCGACTGTCGGGCGACCGCTAACGGCCGACTGTCGGGCGACCGCTAACGGCCGACTGTCAGGTGACGCTAACGGCCGACTGGCAGGCGACCGCTAACGGCCGACTGTCAGGTGACGCTAACGGCCGACTGTCAGGTGACGCTAACGGCCGACTGTCAGGTGACGCTAACGGCCGACTGGCGGGCGACCGCTAACAGCTGACTGTCAGGTGACCGCTAACAGCCGACTGTCAGGTGACGCTAACAGCCGACTGTCAGAACCTGAACGAACGTGTAAATCATCTCACAGGAAGTAGTTCCTCTCGTTGTACTCCATGGTCTTGTTGTCAGAGCGGAGTCTGAGCTCCACGTGAGAGCTGGCCGTCTGGTTTATCAGCTCCTTCGGGTCGTCTGAGGCCGCCCACACCAGGACCCAGTCTCCGTAGACCTGCAGAGACAACAAACAGAGTCACACCAGGACCCAGTCTCCGTAGACCTGCAGAGACAACAAACAGAGTCACACCAGGACCCAGTCTGGACTGTGAGGTGAGAACAGCTGTGAGGAGAGATGTGAGATCAGCTGTGAGGAGGATCAGCTGTGAGGAGGATCAGCTGTGAGGAGAGATCAGCTGTGAGGAGAGATGTGAGATCAGCTGTGAGGAGAGATCAGCTGTGAGGAGAGATGTGAGGAGAGATCAGCTGTGAGGAGAGATCAGCTGTGAGGAGGATCAGCTGTGAGGAGGATCAGCTGTGAGGAGGATCAGCTGTGAGGAGGATCAGCTGTGAGGAGAGATGTGAGATCAGCTGTGAGGTGAGATCAGCTGTGAGGAGGGATCAGCTGTGAGGAGAGATGTGAGATCAGCTGTGAGGAGAGATGTGAGATCAGCTGTGAGGAGAGATCAGCTGTGAGGAGGGATCAGCTGTGAGGAGGATCAGCTGTGAGGAGAGATGTGAGATCAGCTGTGAGGTGAGATCAGCTGTGAGGAGGGTCAGACTCACGGTGTGCAGGTCCTTGGTTAGCAGCCGTTTGTTGAGACTGGAGCACTCCTCAGGCGTCGGCGCTGCGTCGGTGCAGAGCGCCGCCAGCAGCAGCAGCAGCAGCACGGCTTGCTTCATAACGCTCATTCTGCTCAGGAACATAAAACAAACGCACCCTGTGAGGAGGAGAGCAGGACGGCAGGTTTATAGCAGCCCGGCGGTCCAAAGTGTGTGTGTGCTCAGCAGGTTACTGAACTCTGCTGCTTAAAGAACTCCATGAACCACATCAGGCTGCTTCATGTTCACTTTAAAAGGATTTTAGAATAGAATAGAGCTTTATTTGTCACTATAACAAGTACAGCGAAATTACAGCAATCACCCGTCTGTACATATACAACATACAATACATAACAAGACAGAACTGGATGACTGAGCGCAGTAGAGAGGGGAGAAAAGGGGAAAGAAGAACGAGGAGAGAGGAGGATGAAAAAAAAAAATAGCTCCCAGACTGTGCTCTGTGTGGGAAGCAACATGAACACATATAAGCACATTTTACAACATAAAAACACAAAAAACAACTTTTGCAGCGGGGGAGGGGGAGGGGGAGGGGGAGGAGGAGGTGTTCCAGCTCAGATATTATTTCCCAAAATGTTGAAGTATGAACTTTTTGTCCCAGCGGACGTTCAGACGAGTCAGATCACTAAACGATGAACGATGGTTCAGTTCTCTTCAACGTCCTCAGAAACCACGACGGTCTGACAGCGAGTCAACATGTTATGAAACATTTAATGATTTACAGCTGATGATGATGATGATGAAGGTCTGTAGTTCTGACAGCTGACTGTATGTTTCCAGGGACCCTAACTCTCTCTATCAGTGTGTAAATATGATGAACTACACAGAAGCTTTATAGAGAGGAACAACATCACCAACCAGATTCACTTTAACAGATTTATTTGAATGAATTGTGTGTTCTTGATGCGGAGTGGGGGGGTCGGACGAAGGATGACAAACCCCTAGGAACCTGTGAGAGAGGAGAAAAGAACAGAAGACAGGGGGGCAGCGGGGAGGAGGGAAACTCGAAAGTGAGAGTGAACGAGGGGGAAGCTGTTAGGAGCTGGAAGGGGGGTAATTGTGCTTATCAAGCTTTGATTCAGGTTCTCTCTCAGCGCTCTCTCAGTGTTCTCAGAGAATTAAAAGCTTGGGTTCTCTTCCTGAGAACATGAGAACATGAGAACATGAGAACACAGGTTATCTGCAGACTAGTATTTAGATGTTTCCCTCAGGAGCTGGTGGAGAGTCAAACCAGAGCTAAAAGAGAGAATAGTGGACAGGAACACGATGAACTAATGAATGATGATCAGTGGAATAGAAACTAGTGAACTAAACTAACAGGTTAAAACTACTTTATATAACGATGATGGATCCAAAACACTGAGTCTGAGAGTCCTCAACGCTCCAGTTTAAATATCGAGCTGTGAAATGACCTTTGACCCCACAGAAAACACACACACACACACACACACACACCCAGAAAACATCTGGAGAGCCGGGCCACACAGACACACAGAGACTGAAAACAACACTTTTAATATTAGGTGGACGCATGTTTTAAATATTTACTGTCTTCAAAACCCCTCTGCTGTGTTTCTGTGACTTTGGTTCAGGAGCACAGACTGTATATAAGAAACAGACATAACATCCGTGACGTCACCCATTGGTTTGTGGACTGCTGCTCAGAAGCCAATAGTTTCTAATCTAGGCAGCGCCATCTTGAAAATTTCAGGTGCATGCTGGGAAAAATAAAAACACGGATTCTACTTATATGGGCATGAGGCGGAGCGGGGAGGTTGCTATGGTTACGAGGGCTGGATCTGGAGGACATTGGTCAATCAACCTGTCAATCAGGACGTAGCCACGCCCTAATGCATACCCTGCTTTATCGTCACATATAAAATCAGGGAGGCCAAAATGTCCCAAATGAACATCATACTGCATTGAAGAAGGCTTTAAACTAGCGATTGAGACCATAAACACATTTTGAAAACGTTTACTGAGGTTAGAAATCAAGTGAGAAGTTGGTGAATTCTCCATTGACTTGTATAGAGACGGTCGCCCCCTGGTGGCCTTTTGATAGAATGCAGCTCTAAGTTACTTCTCCATTGACTTGTATAGAGACGGTCGCCCCCTGGTGGCCTTTTGATAGAATGCAGCTCTAAGTTACTTTTCCATTGACTTGTATAGAGACGGTCGCCCCCTGGTGGCCTTTTGATAGAATGCAGTTCTAAGTTACTTCCTGGTTGGCCTCATTTCAGAGGACCAGAGTTCCCCGCCTGGTTAATATATATATTATATACTGTGTGTGTCCCTGCTGGTTGTTTTTGTATCAGGATCTGGAGGTCAAAGGTCACCTCAACATAAACCAGGATTAATGTGTGTGAGTCAGTTTTTCAGTGAAACAGGTTTGTTAGTTGTTCCTCTCCCGTCGACCGTGTAACTTCTGTCCTCGCGGGTCAAAACTGACCCAGTTGGTTTGACTGTTTATAAGCATAAAGTATAAATGATCAGCTGATTCTGTGTTAGACCTTTTTAACCAACATCATTCCAACTTATTCCAACAGGTTTTATATGATGATGGTCAACAGGCCTCATTTAAATGAAACAAGCTGTTTGTTTAGTAGTGAATATATAGTTGGGCTCTGGACCCAAACATCTGGAGAGGAGCTGGAATCTCTCAACGTCAATACTCAATACTCTGGAGTTCTGCTACGGACCAACAGCTGTTCTGTTACAACATTTGATTAAAGAAAAACAAACCACACGTTGGATGTTTAGAGTCACTGTTTCTTTACTTCCTCAGTTTCTACAACATCATGGTAATACGACCCTGATGCCGTCGCCTTCAGCGCAGAACTCTGTGGAGAGAAACATAAAGTCACCAGCTGTGTTGGGTATCACAGAGTTTGTGTTTCAGTCAGCACAGAGGTGTAAAGTCACCTTTCGTGGGGTCGAAGAGGAAGTCTGGTTCTTGGGTGAAGCCGAAGCAGCTCGCCTGCTTCTTGAACTGTTCCAGATCCGAGTCCTTCACGGTCGATTCTCGTGCTGGAAACAAAAAAAACAAAAACAGAAGATGAATGAACGCGTCACATTGAGACATGATTTTCTCTCCTTCTCCGGTTCTTTCTTACAAAACACATAAAAGGCCCGGCTGGTGATGTCATCTGGAAAAGGGCCTTCCAGCTTGATCAAGGTGAGGAGCTTTCCGATGTTTCTGGCCGTGCTGTTGATGCTGAAGCTGAAAAAGTCGCCGGTCTGCAGCACGTGGAAGCTCGAGGTGACGTTATACACTGAGGACAGAAACAACCACAGGGTCAATCTAGCTGCTAATATGTTTGACAACAAGCAACACAGTAAACAGGATGTACGGCAGGCGTGAAGGACCTGAAAAACTAACAGCTGTGAAATCTGAACCAGTCAAACAGCTCTGCCATCAGTTCTCCTTCTATGAGGCTTAAACACTTTCAGTTTTAAATTAAAGAGTTTAGACCTGCTCTCTGTGTGAAGAGCCTTGAGATGACTTCAGTTGTGATTTGGTGCTGTATAAATAAAGATTGATTGATTGACGACCACACACTATGACCTTAATAATAAAAGCTTCATGAAAGTAGAAAGTAGAACAGAGCTGGATAACATGTCACAGGCGTTCCTAATAAAGTGAGTCAGTAATACGAGGTCTGTGGTCTGACCATGTTTTGGGGCGGCTGTGGATCAGCAGGTAGGTCCTGCATGTGTTGCGGGTTAACGTTACTACCAGATCAGCCGCTGGATGAATAATCAGGTAACTCACCGTCTGTAGAAAGAGTGTCGCCTTCGATCTTTACTTTGTTTGTTGAGCCGGAGCAAGTTCCATTTCTGACAAGAAACGGAAGAGTGAGTTAAACTTTACTGTAGTACAGTTAGAGGTACTAGTACTATACTGTAGTACAGTTAGAGGTACTAGTACTTTACTGTAGTACAGTTAGAGGTACTAGTACTATACTGTAGTACAGTTAGAGGTACTAGTACTTTACTGGAACCACTGGACTAAACTAGCTAACTGTATATAAAGTAGTGTAAACTAGCTAACTGTATATAAAGTAGTATAAACTAGCTAACTGTATATAAAGTAGTGTAAACTAGCTAACTGTATATAAAGTAGTATAAACTAGCTAACTGTATATAAAGTAGTGTAAACTAGCTAACTGTATATAAAGTAGTATAAACTAGCTAACTGTATATAAAGTAGTGTAAACTAGCTAACCGTATATAAAGTAGTGTAAACTAGCTAACTGTATATAAAGTAGTATAAACTAGCTAACTGTATATAAAGTAGTGTAAACTAGCTAACTGTATATAAAGTAGTATAAACTAGCTAACTGTATATAAAGTAGTATAAACTAGCTAACTGTATATAAAGTCGTATAAACTAGCTAACTGTATATAAAGTAGTGTAAACTAGCTAACTGTATATAAAGTAGTATAAACTAGCAAATTGAAAAATCACCTTTTGTTGGTTGTAAATGAGGATTATTTGTTTCTAAATGAAAACATAAGTAATTAAATGTTCTAAACTCACATTCTGTCTTCCTGAGTCATTAAAATACTTGTGACATCATCCGGTGACGCACTGATTTTCACCCAGGAGCTCTCAGTCACTTTCAGGATGGAGCTATATGCTTCATGATCAGCGTAGCCCATGATGAAGTTCAACCTGCCGTACATCTGCAGACAAACACGCAGTCAGTGACAATAGACACAAATAACTGTTAACAGAGGTGAATGCTGAACTCTGAACTCTCAAAGATCTCCAGTTTACTGTCAGAGACAAAAGAAACAGAAATATTGCAGCTCTAATTCACATTAAAGTGGTTTTAATGAATGAACCTGTGGGAGGCGAGTTCTTCCTCCTGCTTCAGGAAATGGTGAGCTACACTTCCATGTTTAGTTAAAAAATAAATATAAGTGTAATCTGTTATAGTTACTGGGGAAAATGTCATTAAATTACAGTTAGTGATGAAAATGTGTTGATTACAAAAGGAGGTTACATCTGAAGTCAAGATTTACTCAGGAGGGTTTATTCCTCATCGTTATATTTAGTATATAAATCATGACGTGGGTTCAAATGGAGTCACAGTACCAATTAAACCCTCTTTATTCATCAAGTATCTTCATTTTATATTCCAAACTCTACATGAAGTAATGAATAACCTATTACATGTCCACAGTAACCTTCCCAACCCTGCACAGACAGCCTGATAGTGAGTGAGGAGCTTTACCACGCTGGGGTCGCTCATGGACAGAGGCGTGACCAAGCCGCTGCACTCCTCACGCGTCGGAGCCGAGCTGCTCAGGTACAACCCCGCAAACAGGAAATGAGCGCTAAGCCACAGATTCATGGTGACGAAAAGCTTCAGACGTGGCACGAAGAATAAAAACTGAGCAGAGACCGAAGTAATGAAGGCCGAGCCTCATTCAGCCTTTATACAAGCTGCTGCTGGATGCGGGGTTTCCAGCATTTACACAGAGGGAACTGTTTGCCCCCTGTTTCCATATTTGTTTCCAGCATTGTGTAAGAAATGTTTGCAGGGTTTCATGTCCATCAATCATTTACTGGAATGTTGAATCAGCCACAAACCAACAACATCTGGTTTAACCTGGTAGGAAAGTGTAGGCAGGAACACTTTATTGGTCCAGTAGACCTGTGACGGTGAGAGAGTCACGGGGGTCAAAGGTCAAAGGTCGGACAGTGAACCAAGAAAACATGAAAATCACCAGAACATGAAATCACCCGTCAGTGTGTAATATTCAGGACACTGGACACGCCTACTGGCCTCTTCATACCGAACCAATACAGTGATGCAATACATTCAGTTTTTATTTTTATATTATTTGCCACAATCATATAAATAATAAAACGCTGTTCCATTGAGAGTGTGCTTTACCTACTGCATGTCTCTGTGGTTCACCAGCTGCACCACAGCACACAAGAAGCACTTCAAAGGGTCAAAACTGCCCAAAAAGTCTCATGTGCCACCCTCTCCCCTCCCTGGAGGAGCTCTGCAGCAGCATCCTGACAGACAGCACACACCCAGGACTCTGTTTGAGCTGCTGGCTTTAAAATCACAAACAGACTGACAGTTAACAACAACACTAAATGCAAACATCTGACATGACTCATCTCTATTACACTTATTTAATGCACTGCTACGTTTGTATTTATGTGTGATTGTTTGATCTTGCGTGTTTGCACCGGAGGGGGCAGTAGTCCAATTTCGTTGTACTATTGTACTTGGTGTGATTGCGCAATGACAAAGATTGATCTTATCTTAAAAGAAGGAACAGTACAGGTCGACAACCACTAGGTGGCACAAAAAGCACAATGAAGTATAAGGTCCAGCAAACCCAAAATGTGATGTCCCCATTTGAATTAATTTAATTGAGTTGTTGTACTTATCAGGTGTCACTAATCCCAAATATCTAAGAAATTAAAAATGCAGAACAAACAACAGCTCAGCTCTCAGGATGTTAAAGTCTGTCTTCATTGTGTGTAACATTAAAATAAAGACAAATAAAGAGGAATGAGATGTTTAATGTGTATTTATTCTCTGGTTACATGTAGTTAAAAATGTGCTGAACATATTTACTGTTTGACTCTTTAATATTTCACTACATTTCAGAGGTACATGTTCCTCACTACATAGATACTTTGCAGATTAATGCATGCAAAACAGTTCAAAACAATATAAGCAACAAATGTTTAAATACAAGCGTTTGAATAAACTTCAAGCAAAGCGAATTAAAATGCTGCGTGTACTTTAATGACATGATGTAACCCAAATGTCTGAAGTGTTTCATAGCAACTAGAAATGTTTCATAACTGCTACAAATTCATCTCTGACATGATTTATGCGTTAATCACCTGGCTTAAAATAAGTCGAATGTAAGCACATGGAGTATAAAAACAGGCCATCAGCTTATTAAATCACTACTGTGTGTCAGTTTTTGATTGTTGTAACCTCCAAAAACACAAGATGATGTTCAGTCGTAGCCACAGGCCTGGTATGGAGTCAGGGCAGCAGTCAGCAGGTTGGTGGTCTCGTTGGGAGCGTCCCTCGTCTCCAGAGCTCTCCGTACGTTCTGCCAGAAGACTCCTGTGTGTCCACCAGCCTGCGTCCAGCTCAGGTAGGTGCGTCTCTTCACCAGCTTCCTCATGCGGTAGTACGGAGACAGCTGATGAGCGGGGATGTCCTCCAGAAACAGCAGGATCAACACGTCCTTCTGCTCATCAAACAGACGGAAGCTGCAACAGATCACAGAGGACGATTCAGAGGACTCCATCAGTGTGAGAGGCTGACACATAAAAGCTGGAGGTGCTGAGTATGTGAGGACACACAAATGCTTTATATTACACTGATTATCCATTTATTCATGACTGTCATAATGTTCCAGCTGTTACTAACCCATCTCTGCATTTATCTTCACATCTACAAAGGATGTGTAGTGTTGGGCAGGTTACTGGATCATTGTCATTAATTACTGATTCATAATACTCATCATAAAGGTAATCACATTACTTTATTAATGACTCAGCAGTAACAGTAATGCATTACATCACCACTACCATTGGTCAAACAGCACATTATCCCAAAGAAAGCTGCTCTTGCTACAGATTCCTCGTGTCAAATATCTGTTTAATGTACGAAACTGATTCAAAATGGTTTGAGGTTTAAATGTTTAGGTTCAGAACAAAAACCACTTGGTTAGAGATAGATCATGGTTTGGGTTGAAATAGTAAAATGTGTTATAAATGTTCAGTTTAACAGCAGTAAAATGTCTGATGTGATGCCACAGAAAACCAGTCTGAACCAACAGCCTGCGGACTACTGGCACATAAACCAGTTCCATGTCCGCTGTTGGTAGAGATAAAAGCTGGAGGTGCTGAGTATGTGAGGACAGAGAGGTGGCGCCCCCACCTGGCCATCTGGATCTCTCTGGAGCACCACTCGCTCTGCAGGTAGTGACGGCTGATCACACAGATGGTCTTCCTGCAGGTGTAGATGGCGTCTGTGATGTTCTCTATGATGGGCTTACCTGTGGAGACGCAGGTCAGACACACTGCAGGTGAACCACATGGACTCACTTCTACTAAAGACTCCAAAACTGAGAGAAGATAGAAAAGTTCACTCTGTTTGGATGACTTGGTAAACTTGGATCAGTTAGTTTCAATCATTTTTCAGACCTGCACATTTCAGACCGGCTGAATTGGACACTAGTTCGACACATCTGAATGTTCTCATCTAGTTTTTAGTGATGCATTTTGATTTGCTTGGATTTTTTTCTCTGTGAAAAGAAACTGAACCAAGTTTTCCAGCTTACACACCTTCATTTTTTGCCTGAACTAATTATTTTTCCATCCGTCAGGGGTCTAGCCAGCAGAGTTGTAAATGTAATCGTGTCCTTTTTAGCAGATGATAGATTCAGTGTGGAGAGCAGCACACCAAATAGAGCAGTGTTCTTCCTTATGACTCTAGATAGTTAGTCGAGAACATTTTTAAAGAGGAGCAGTTCCAAAACATGTGCATATAATTTGCTGGTGTTTGCTGGCACCGATCACAGGAAGGAGACCAGCCGAGCTTGGGTGTGGTGGGCTTGGTGCAGGATCCTGTCTAGCATAAATAGATGAAGTGTGCTCCTTCTGTCTCTGCCTACTAACATGAGGACATGACATCCCCATTCTGAAACCTCCCTACTATACAGAATAGATGGCAGTCTCCAACTTCCACAGCCAGTGTATCCTTAATGAGTGGATCACTGTCTAAATGCACTGTTACTTGTGGATTTTGTGATAGTAGATCATGTGATTTGGGTAGAAGGAGTAGGTGCCTCCGAGGTCTTTATGGGCAGAGTTTTTAACACTTTAAAATCATCCAGCCATGAATCAGGGCACAGCTTATCTCTCTGCACCTGGAGATGTCTGTGAGATCGGTCACATTTCACTGCACTGAGCATCAGAACCTGTAAACACTGCTGGTCATCAAATAGGGAAGTGAAACTGTCTGCGAGTATTTAAAAATACACAGAAAGTTACCACCTTAGCTCTTGGGGAAGAAGGGAAATAAGACTGAAAAGATGCCGACCTGAAACAAAGATGTGATCCTGAGTAGGAGGGAGGGAAAGAAGAGTAAATGTATTGTTTACCTGGTTGGAAGTCTCTGTGGTGCAGACAGAGTCTCCAGCCCTGCTCTCCTTCCAGCACTGGAAGCATCTCTTGGTAAACCCAGGCCTCGTCATGAACGTTGTAGGAGATGAAGGCGTCGTAGCAGTGAGGAGCTTCCTGCTTCCTCTTCCTCTTGTCATAGAGGAAGGCCAGGAAGAGGTAGAAGCCGTAGGTTAGCTGCCACCTCAGAAAGTGGTAGATGAAGGATGTGAGGAGAGTTAGCACAACCAGACAAGTGCTGGAAATGAAGCAGAGGAAGTTAACGTCCATCCAGCAGGACTGGATGTCAAAGTCCAGCAGCTTGCTTCCTTGTTTACTGGGAGGAAAGGAACAAGTGTACTGGTAGGCGTTAACAACTTGTGTCTGGTTGTTGCTAATCATCCATTGGATGAAGCCGACATTAGAGCAGCTACAGGTGAAAGGGTTACCAAGCAGGTCCAGATATGTTAGTGCAGGCAGAGACTGGAAGACCGTCTCATTGATCACCGTCAACTCGTTCTCACTGAGTTTCAACCAGCTGAGAACCGGCAGGTCGGCCTGAGCCAGAAAATCCAAAGATCTGAGTTTGTTCTTGGACAGATCGAGGGACTGCAGGTTTGGGATCGGCCGAACCATTTCAGGTTCTGGATATGAGACGTTACTGTCAGTTATCTGAAGACTTATCAGGTGAGGAGTGTAGGTAAATGTGTCTGGATGCGGTGGCCCTGCGAAGAAATTCACTGCTGCAAAGTTCTCTAAAGAGTTCAGGCCCCTGAGCAGGTCTGGTGTGATAACCATGTTATATTTATTCATGTTTTGGATTGCAAGCTCTCTCAAAGATGGTACATTTAAGAAAGGGGGCTCCTTAGGTAATTGATGACTCAAGCTGTTGAGAAAAATGGGGAGGGTTATTGTCAGGTTCTCTAAGTGTGGCAGTCCTCTGAACATGTCTGTTGTGAGAGAGTAAGCTGTAAGGACAAGCGTTTGGAGATGATCGAGTCCTTCAAAAGTCCCGTTTTCCTCGTGACAAATTGACCGGGACTTTAAGTCCAAATTCAGGAGGAAAGACAGGTTCTCAAAGACGCCTTTACTGAGTCCCTTCAAATCATTACTGTGCATATTTAAAATACGTAAGCTCTTCAGACTGACTTTGAAAGTATCATCCAAACTGTAAATTGGATTGTCTTCAATGTAGAGTAATCTTAAATTCTTCAACTCTTGAAAAACACATCCTCTGAGTCTTGAGATGCGATTGTTATTGAGGAAGATCTGCATCAAACTCGTTAAGTTCAGGAAGTCGGAGCAGCCGAGCTCTCCGATATCATTATAACTCAGAGTTAAGACTGCAAGGGAGGAGAGACCTCTGACGGCAAACGGCACTTCTGGTAGAAAGTTCTGGTGTAAACGTAGTTCCACGAGCTGAGTCAAAGGTCTGAGTGAGTCCTCCGAAAGGTGGGTCATGACGTTACCGACTAAAGCTAGCTGGGTGATTTTGGAGCAAGGCTGAAGCAGTGTGTCGTTTAAAATGTGAATGTCATTACAAGTCAAATCAAGATTAGTTAAGGCAGGAATCTGGCAGGCGACGTCTATCAAACCTTTATCAAACCATTCAGTGGTGTAGCTGAGCCACAGATACTCCACCGACTCAGCGCTCCGAAGCATCGAGCTGTACGTCTCAAAACTTATTTCAGTTCCACTTAATAACAAACTAGTCAAGCTCCTCAGAAACGTCTTGTCGGGTACGTTCCACTCAAAGCCGACGCTGCATTTGGACAAAT
>NC_070592.1:793958-796458 GCF_027409825.1 Scomber japonicus | reverse complement strand
GTGTGTGTATGTGTGTGTGTGTGTGTATATGGGTGTGTAGATGTGTGTGTGTGTGTGTGTGTGTGTGTGTGTGTGTGTGTGTGTGTATATGGGTGTGTGTGTGTGTGTGTGTGTGTGTGTGTGTGTGTGTGTATATATGTGTGTGTATGTGTGTGTATGTGTTGTTTCCAGCAGTGTGAGTGAACACAGCTCATAGATGTTAAATTAGAAGCGAAGCAGCAGCAGGTTATTTATTCGTTGTGTTTTTACACATTTTAAATATGAGCAGCTAACTTCTCTCCATGCTGCAGCGCTAACAGGAAGTTCATGTATGAGCTCTCTCCATGCTGCAGCGCTAACAGGAAGTTCATGTATGAGCACATTTACTGAAATAGAGATTACATTTTCACACATTTACAAACACAGACTGAAATAAAGTCTGATTGCCCCTACAAACCTTCTCTTCCTCTTCTCCGCCTCAGGCCTGGGTTTGGTTTGTTCCGCTTTTGTTCTGTTTGTTTTATCCTTTGTGAAGCGTCTTTGGGTTTGTGAGAGGCGAAATATAAATCTTATTATTATTATTATTATTATTAACACTTTACTCTCACGAAGCTGTCCTTTAATACGCTGTGATAAACAACATGGTTCATTCGGATCTGACAGGAACAGACAGTCGAGCTGAGAGGTCAGAGGTCATACGGATGGGGCAGAGGTTAGACCATGAAGAGCTTTAAAATGCTTTCTCCCTAACACCACTTCTGGCATGTCTTGAAGACATCAAAGCCTGGATGGTTTTGAACTTCCTTAACTTTAACGAGAAAAACACAGAAGTGATGGTGTTCTGCTGGTTTGGTCCCAGTGGCCTTTGTGAACCCCCTCCTGTTCACTCGGGTCCTTTGGCAGATTATTTTAAGCCAACAGTCTCAAACTTGGGTTTTAAGATGGACAGTGATTTTAAATGAGCTTCCTCCGTAGGCTGGCTGGGCTCTCCCTTAGAGATAGGGTGAGAAGCTCAGTTATCCGGGAGGAGCTCGGAGTAGACCCGCTGCTCCTCCGCGTTGAGAGGAGCCAGATGAGGAGGCTCGGGCATCTAGTCAGGATGCCTCCCGGACGCCTCCCTGGTGAGGTGTTCAGGGCCCGTCCCACCGGTAGGAGACCCGGGACACGCTGGAGAGACTATGTCTCTCGGCTGGCCTGGGAACGCCTCGGGATCCCCCGGGAAGAGCTGGACGAAGTGGCTGGGGAGAGGGAAGTCTGGGCTTCCTGCTTAGGCTGCTGCCCCCGAGACCCGACCAGGGTAAGAGGAAGAAGACGGATGGATGGAGTGATTTTAAATTGGATCGGCATATTAGTGCTGTGGTGAAGTCCAGCTGGCAAAGGTGAAGTCTTTCCTGACACTACAGCACTTTGAAACAGTAATCCTTCATCACATCTCGGCTGGATTACTGTAAGGCACTTTATTTTGGAGTCAGTCAGTCCTCCCTTGCACGTCTCCAGTTGGTGCAAAATGCAGCAGCTCGCCTCTTAACTGGAGTACGTGAGAGGGAGCACATAACGCCCATCCTGGCCTCCATATATCCTTCCTTCCTCCCTCCCTCCCTTCCTTCCTTCCTTCCTTCCTACCTTCCTCCCTCATCCCTGGCCTCTGGCTCCACAGCTGTAATACACATTAACGGCCAGCAGGGGGCGACATTCAACCACACACACATTAATAATCATCTACTCTCAACTACTCTCACACTCAGGAAGGAAATCAAGTAAATAATATAATATAATAAAGTTAAATGGCTCATAATAAACTCTCCTCCAGTCATTTTAAGATTTTATACAACATGTTTGGAGCTGAGTTACATTAATAAAAAAAGAAGTATTTTATTTCCATCATCACATTAAAACTAAAAGAAAAGCTGTCCTTCCTTCCTTCCTTCCTTCCTTCCTTCCTTCCTTCCTTCCATCCTTCCTTCCTTCCTTCCTTCATTCTGTCCTTCCTTCCTTCCATCTGTCCTTCCTTCCTTCCTTCATTCTGTCCTTCCTTCCTTCCTTCATTCTGTCCTTCCTTCCTTCCTTCCTTTCCTACTATTTCTTGTTCTTTCTTTCTCCTTCTTTCTTTCCTTCCATCTGTCCTTTCTTCCTTCCTTCCTTCCTTCCTTTCTTCTATCTGTCCTTTCTTCCTTCCTTCCTTCCTTTCTTCCTCCCTCCCTTCCTTCCCTCCTTCCTTCCTCCCTCCCTCCTTCCTTCCTTCCTTCCCTCCTTCCTACTTTCCTTCCTCCCTCCCTTCGTTCTTCCTCCCTTCCTTCCTTCTTTGACTCTGTTTTAATTCTTTAACCTCCGATTTCAGTGTTTCAAAGTGACCTTTCTTCCTTCCTTCTGTCCTTCCTTCCTTCCTTCCTTCTGTTCTTCCTTCCTTCTTTCCTTCAGTGTTTCAACAGGAAGTGAATCAATAATCTTCTGAATTCAACCTGAGAGAAAAAACGCATGAATTAAAAGTGAAGAGACGATCCTCATTTAAAAACCTGCTGAG
>NC_070592.1:702885-793758 GCF_027409825.1 Scomber japonicus | reverse complement strand
GTGTGTGCTTCCAGGTTGTGAACTACAGGGCAACACAGGAAGCTCTGCTCCTCTCAATACGACATGAGCTAACCTGAAAACATGGTTTGCTAAATGTTGCACTGTCTCTACAATACTGACAATCTGTTATTTCTGCAGTGCATTTCTATTTAATGCCATTCATCAGGAATCATCTGCAAAATGAGTGGACATATGATTCACAGTAGAGGACTGCTCATAACTAAGTGAAGTGTGGCAGTTGATGATGGTTTGGATCAATAGAGGAGAAGAAGTGGATTAGAAGATGCATGCAAAACAAACTGGAAGAAAAGTCTCAAATCTGCTTTTTTATGGCATCAAATACGTTGGACACTTTAGTCCAAAGTGGTAAATGTGCCAGTAAAAGATATTAGATACAAAGGTTAAGTTTTAAAAAGCTTTTCTTGGTCCCTCAGTCTGTGCACAGAGTCATACTACTAGTTTCTCTGTTATGAGGCAGTCAGCATACAGTCATCCAAAAAGAAAATCCAAGTCAGTTGATTCTAAAGACCAAAGTAGTGTCTTCTACCGTAAACGTTAGACCAGTGCTGGTCCTGGTCTCCCTCGGGCCCTAAACAAAGTTCTGCTGAGGGGCCCTGACCCATGAGCCAGCTGCATGTTCACCATTTATTTCATTTGACACACAATCACACCTGATTAGTGTTCCTGCTCCAATCCTCCCTCTTCTAAAACACTTTGCACCATCTGTCATTCTAACAATAAGTAGACCTATTCACAACACAATGAAGTAGAAACTAGATTTATTGAATATAAGAAATACAAAATGTTAACAAATATTCAAATAAGAAATCTGAACATATATTCTGTTCTTATTTACTGTGAGAGATGTGACTATTAACTAATTAACATGTTATAATCAATATTTAACCAATAGTCATTGCTGCAGTATCCTCCTTTAGTCCAAAGTTGTAACTAGTTGAAGTGAACCTCCACTGAGAATAGATCACTGTCTTGTTTTAACATGATGTGCATCTTATTTTTCTGCATTTCATATCATCATATATTCACAGATGCTGCTTGATGCAGCCTGAGTTTAACTTCTATTCAAGGTTCAGCTGCTGGATGAATTCAGGAACAAACACAGCTGCTTGTTCACGTTCATGAGCAGCTTTGTAACTCAGGTGCGGTCTTGGCGGTGGGCGGGGCCTCACGCAGACTACGCAGACTACGCAGGACCGGCTCTGATGTTACAGCTGATAACACACAGCTGGAGCCCTCTCTGTGTCTGTGCTGATAAACTGATGAACATATCGTATCATACAGTGATGTTGGCTTTTATGTGTTCATTAGTTGCTGATCTTACAGGATAGAAGATGTCAGTACGCGATCAGCCAACCCCGCGGAAACATGTGAGCTCTCCCTCAAAACACCTGATAGAGTTCAGATAAACACGTCTAGTCATCACGAAGAGAAACTTTGACTCTGGTTTAAATCCAACAAACACACTTCAGATAAACATGTGTGTGCTTCTTAACTGTGACTTCTCTCTATTTAGAGCTCAGCAGTGAGTCACGTGACATCGCTGTGAGGACGCACAAACCAGGAAAACAACAACAGGAAACAACGTTTAACACCTCAAACTCTGTCATTTCACATTTAATCAACTAAACAATGAATGTGATCAATAATCATCAGATTGATCAATAATGACAGTAATCATTATTTACAGTCCTGATATTAACACTCACCTGCCTCACACTGTTTTCCTGCTTCTGCTCTGATGTGAAATGGAGTCTGACTGAACACTGGAAACTTTCGGTGCTCCTCCCTGTTTAGTCTGCCCCTTCTTTACTGGAAGTCACGTGTGTGTGAGTGTGAGAGAGAGTGTGTGTGTGTGTGTGTGTGTGTGTGTGTGTGTGTGTGAGTGAGTGAGAGAGAGAGAGCGCTCTAAACTCCTCACATGCTTTCATTTCAATAAATGTTCAACTGATTCAATATTTCAGCAAAAATCAAAGATTAGAGACATAATAATAATAATAATAATGATAATAATAACAATAAGCAGTTTCTGTGAATGAAATAGCTCGGGTTTTTCTTTTCAGCAGGAAAAAAAGGAAGTGGATGAAAGTTGACTAACAAAAAAGCAGCGAGCAAAACAGGAAGGAAAGAAAGAAGTGACCAAATTAAACACGTTTTTTACTCAAACCAGGCAGAAGCTCGCGTGCTGCTGGAGGCTAGCGGTAGCTTGCCAGCTGGCTCCGTAAATGAAGCTGCTGGAGACAGTAATCATTATTTACAGTCCTGATATTAACACTCACCTGCCTCACACTGTTTCCTGCTTCTGCTCTGATGTGAAATGGAGTCTGACTGAACACTGGAAACTTTAACGTCCTGTCTGTTTGTTCCTCCTTCTGCTTTTGTGTGTGTGTGTGTGTGTGTGTGTGTGTGTGTGTGACTACTATCATATATGAATTTACTGTACAGTAGTACAGTGAGAGGTATTAGTACTTTACTGTAGTACAGTTAGAGGTATTAGTACTTTACTGTAGTACAGTTAGAGGTATTAGTACTGTACAGTAGTACAGTGAGAGGTACTAGTACTTTACTGTAGTACAGTTTGAGGTATTAGTACTTTACTGTAGTACAGTTAGAGGTATTAGTACTGTACAGTAGTACAGTGAGAGGTACTAGTACTTTACTGTAGTACAGTTTGAGGTATTAGTACTTTACTGTAGTACAGTTAGAGGTATTAGTACTTTACTGTAGTACAGTTAGAGGTACTAGTACTTTACTGTAGTACAGTTAGAGGTACTAGTACTCTACTGTAGTACAGTTAGAGGTACTAATACTTTACTGTAGTACAGTTAGAGGTACTAGTACTTAATGTAGTACGGTTAGAGGTACTAGTACTTAATGTAGTACGGTTAGAGGTACTAGTACTTTACTGTAGTACAGTTAGAGGTACTAGTACTTTACTGTAGTACTGTCAGAGGTACTAGTACTTTACTGTAGTACAGTTAGAGGTACTAGTACTTTACTGTAGTACAGTTAGAGGTACTAGTACTTAATGTAGTACGGTTAGAGGTACTAGTACTTTACTGTAGTACAGTTAGAGGTACTAGTACTTAATGTAGTACGGTTAGAGGTACTAGTACTTTACTGTAGTACAGTTAGAGGTACTAGTACTTAACTAGTAGTACTAATAGTGTTGAATGTTGTGGAGAGTCCGGTCAGGGCTCTGGTGGGTCTCCATAACCAGACCGTGGAGTGCAAAGAGAGTTCTTTATTTCTGCCAGAGGTGGGTGTTCGTACAGAGACTTGGAGGTGTGTGGTTTCTAGAATGTACAATGATATATAACAGAAAAGACCACACTCAGGTAAAACATCCTCATAATACAACAAAAAAGGGGGTAATTAGTTAACAAATATTAGCTTAAAGGTTTACCACATTAACTCTCTATTTACTACTTTAACTCAAACTAATTATGTTTCACAATATCAAACTGAAACCTACTTACAGGACAAATGGACGCACACAATCCTCTTGGACTGGAAAACTAGCTCTGAAACATCCAAACTCAACTGAAAGCTCCTACAAGCATGTCTAATGCTCTCTTCTTTGCTGCTAGCAAAACTGGCTTTGTTGCCAAACAGAACAGCTACAGTGCGCCCTCTACTGGTTAACAGTTAGCTCTAGACAGCCTTTTCAACAGTAAGTGTAGAGATTATTCAATTTACTTTTGAGGCAGCACAGCTAGAAATATACATATTGATAAAAAGGCAGGTTCATGATATTCGGATAAATCAGTACTCTATTAAAATGTTGGAACACAAATGTAGAGGATATGCAGTTTGTTGTTGACGCTTATGTATGCATAGTTTACATGATTTCTTACATGTGAAAAGCAGAAAAGGAGCTGGGATTGTTAGTTAATGCCCAAAGAGAAGCATCAAAGGATGGGAAGATTAGTGCAAAACAGCTATTTAGAAGTCTAGGCAAAGTTTATTTACATACCAGAGATGTGTGTGCTCAAGAAACTGTATGTAGGTTAACTAATGTCCATCTGTAGGAATGTTCAAAGAAAGTTGTATTAAACCTACAGGGGATAATATAGTTAAAATGAGTTTGCCCTTAAGTGTGTTGAGGCAAAAGGCAGAGTCACATATTATTGTAAGTCTTTACATTCACAAATGTAAGTTTAACAATACTGCCTGGATGATCAGATTCATTAAACAGAATGTGGAATTATTCTGATTATTTCTCATTTATACACAAAGACAGAAAAATAACTTCAATAGAAATAGATGTTAAACATGAAGCTGAAGCTCCACACTGGATCAAAACGCTGACTCTTCATTTATTTCCACGTTGATTAGAATTAGGTCTTTGTTTATTATCAGCATGGTCCCACCAGCCTCCCTTCAGACCAGTATAAAACTGTACAGCATATAAAAGTGGTAGATCAGTGGATAAAATGAGTTAGAAGAAGTGATTTAAAGGAAGATAAAGACTTATCAAACAGGTTGATCCAGAGCCCTGACAGCAAAGACCAGGCTCCATATTTATCTGTGCTGATAATCAGCACTAATTCATTTCCCTCCACTCAGTGTGAAGTTAGAGAAAAACTAATGGAGGCTTTATTTATTGAATGATTGATGTGTTTAAACTGCTGATGGCACAGATAGATTTCAAAGAGCTGTAAGGACACATAAGTCAACAGGAGGTTCAGCTGGAGATGAGTTGGACAGTGGAGAAGATACATTTCATGTTTTTAATCAAGTTGTGTCCGTTTGCATCATTATCGCTGTGTGCACTGTTGTACAATACATGCAAGATGCTGCACTAATGTAGAAAACTAGATGGAAAGGATGTGATTGGATAGGGCTGGATCACATGATCTCACCTACAAGTTTAAATGATATAGTTATTGTTAAACACACACATTGTTAAAGAGATATAAACTGTTCATTTGAACATATTTCTGTATATTAAAGCTGGATACCTTTAATATTTACACACTGAGACTCTGAAAAGTCATCTGGAGCCTTTAAAAGTCATCAAATCTTTAAATCAATCCTAAAACAAACAGCTAAGCAGTGATGATAGAAATGGAATAAAACAGTAAACCCTGTTGGCTTGAAGATTAAAACGTATTATTGTTGAATAAGGAGACAGAACACACATTATTTCTACTCTGCTGCTCTGACTGTGGTAAAACAGCCACGTCTCACTCTCTCCCAGCAGTAATCCTTCTCCTGCTGAAAGTCACAGTCAATTCTCTTCTGCTTCATTCATTAGTTTTAGTCCTCGTTAACTCTCAGTGTGATTCTGAGACGCTTGATAAATATGAGCCCAGGCTCACAGTCTGACTTATAACACCTGTTTTTATCTTTTCTGCATCAAACTGCTCATATACAACTAATCTGTAAAGTGCTGACTTCAGCTAAATCCAGAGATAACTGTTCAGTTTGGAGTCAGTTAAGAGACTTAAGTGAAGACCACAAAATCCAGATCCAGACACCAGATGGATCATCAGGATCCAGCTGATCCTCTCTCAACACTCCTGGATGTTCACTCTCACTCTGACAGAGATCAATAATCCTTCCATCTGATGAGAGAAGAAGAAAGAACAGAGGAGATAAATGAGTGTTTAGTGAGACTCACTTGATCAGCTGTCAGTCAGTGATGCAGCACATCCAGTATAAAGAGCAGCAGGGACTTCAGTCCTGTTCAGACCAGAAGTGGAACAGCTGTGCAGCGTAGCTTGCTTCCTTTCAGCTCTCATGTTAACGTGCTGGAGTGAACACACTGAGCTCCAAGCTCACACACCTGCACACACTTTTACTATCAAGTGTGTTTCCTCTGCAGATTTCACTCAAGTACACAGAGGAAATAAAGTGCAGAGAGTCATGAACACATCATTACTGCAGAAACAGAGACATTCACTCATCAGTTTACTGATGGATTTACTGCTGATACATGTCAACTCTTATCAAAGTTTAAAGCTACAGAGTCTCTGTGGGATTTGAAGATGTTTCCTGCTGTTAAATCATCACATGACAATCAGTCAGAGCTCTCAGCTAAACAGCTGCTGTGATTCCTGGACTTCAGCAGAGGTTCTGGTCTGTATAAAGACCACGTGGTTACTAAACGTAATGATGCTTGTGTGAAATCAGAGCCAGTGATTTGCAGGCTGCAGTCAGACTGATCTTAGAGCTCTGACAAAGATGAACTGATCAATAGTTTAGTGTTGAAATGAGAGAACAAACACTTTGACATCAGATTTGATGATGAGGATCACTGTCTCTATACATCTTGTAAGGCTGTGAGCTGTAATCCAGCTTTATTTCCTGCAGACATCAACACAACAACAACAGTCGTCTTCACATCAACTCAAACACATGATCACAACAAGCTTCTGGCTCATCTGATTGGCTGACTGTTCTCTCTCTCTCTGTCTTTCTGTCCAATCCTGAAGCCTGTCACCATTCTCCTCTCACAGCTTCACTGAGGAAAGCAGCACTGAGAAGGTTGGAGCTTCACCAGGAAATACTGGATCTTTGCTTTGATACTGACTGTGTTTAATACTAAACTGCTGAAACCAGCACAGACTGACTCCAACTCTCTACTCACATCAGAGTCTCCAGTCTGCAGTCTGGACTCTGCTGAAGATCCATCAGCTGCTTCACGTGTGATTCCTTCAGGTTGTTCCAGGTCAGATGCAGCTCTCTCAGATGGGAGGGGTTGCACTTCAGAGCTGAGGCCAGATAATCACAGCTGATCTTTGACAAACTGCAGAAACACAATCTGAATAAAGAATAAATGAAGTCAGTTTAGAAAGAAAGTTCATGTTTGAAATGATGAAATGTTTCATAATCTGTTAAGAGTGTGTGTGTGTGTGTGTTTTTTTTTCTAAGATTTTGTTGGCATAGACGCCTTTATTAATCAGTAGATTAACAGGAAACATGGGAGAGAGAGGATTCGAACCGGGTCGGCTGCGTATATGGCGTGCGCTCTAACCACTCGACCACCTGCGCACCTACTGTGTGTGTGTTACTGTGTGAGTGTGTGTGTTACTGTCTGTGTGTGTGTGTGTTAATGTGTGTGTGTGTGTGTGACTGTACATTCTACACATTTGTGTTCAGCAAATCCTGAAAATTATGAACCAAACATTTGAAACTTCACTGAAGAATTAAAAAAAAAATAAATAAATAAATCTACCAAAGCTACAGTCAGTGAACTCACATCAGAGCCTCCAGTCTACAGTTTGGACTCTCCAGTCCAGCAGACAGACGCTTCACTAATGAAACAGACAGTTTGTTTCCCCTCAGGTCCAGATGTGTCAGATGGGAGGGGTTGCACTTCAGAGCTGAGGCCAAAACTTCACAGTGAGTCTCTGAGAGTCCACAGGCCCGAAGTCTGTAATGACACAAATATTCCAACATATGTTATCATGAAAGAGGAAACTTTATATTTACTTCATGCATTTGATGATGAAACAGTTTGATGCTCATTATTTTGATGAACATTTGTTCTTCACATCATCTTTTTATTAAATGTATTTTTTCTGATGCATTTTATTCCTTAAATGTAAAAATGAAGCTCAGAGAAAGTTCAGACAGGAAGAGCATCTTTTTTACAAGCTCACATCTATAGTTTGATTTCTCATCCCTCAGTCATTCTGATCTTTCTCACAGCTCATCATTTCCTTTCTGTCATTTCTGGGGCATCAATTAAGACGTCAGCTGTTCACATCACCTGCTCACATCTAACCAATAGCACGCTGACACATCTTCTTTGTCAGCCTATCATATTGCAGCAGTCTTTTTAAATGTTTCTCCCTCTCTGCTCAGTGCTTTCAGAGCTGCTGCATATCAGGATGATTCAGATTCAAGTAGTTGACTCTTGGGAGAAATGTCAAGTATCAGGCTTTGTCAACCAGCTCAGTCTGCTGTTGTACTCACTGTATGTTTATCAATTGTAGCCTGTTCATTGAAGCAGTGTTCAGTCAGCGTGACTGCTCTCTGCTGCTGTGGGAACATGTGTGTGCAAATATTAGTAGCCTAGTACTTGGATTTCTATCTAGATATTGTAGCTGCGTTGCTGTCACTTTAACTTCCTCTCTTCAAGCAGCAATAGTTTTACCTAGCCTTTGTTCAAAAGTCAAGTCACACACACATGAGATCAGCTGTCCTAATTAACGTTGATTCAGGTTCCTGGTTCAGTGAGCCGCAGTCTGTGTCCAGCCAAAGAACTTCTCTGAGAGAAGATGCTTCCTCGCTCTGTTTTGTTTCTTCATCAAACAATGTTCATGAAACATGGCCACTCTAAAGATTTCCAGTAAGTAAGTAAGCATCTTTCTTTGCTCACAGGTAACATCTATCACAAGAGCTTTTCATAAAGTCACTTTGAAGGTTGTTTCTATGCAGCATTTAACTTTGTATTTGGGTTCCAGTGATTCAGCAGTAAGCTTCCTAGCTAGCGCTGCATGTACGTAGCTGCTAGGCTAAATAGTAAACTTCACTGTTAGAGTTTGATTTGATTTCCAACATTTGTACAGAGCTGACCATGCTCCTCTGATACTAATGATTCTGGACAGGAAACACTTATTTTCATGCTTCGTCTATCACTTTAGTTTCCTTTCATTCATTCAGAACATCTTCATCATTAATGACTTCATCTTCATCAGTAATGACTTCATCTTCATCGGTAAGGACTTCATCTTCATCGGTAAGGACTTCATCTTCATCGGTAAGGACTTCATCTTCATCGGTAAGGACTTCATCTTCCTCATTAAAGGACTTCATCTTCATCAGTAAGGACTTCATCTTCATCATTTAGGGCTTCATCTTCATCAGTAAGGACTTCATCTTCATCATTAAGGACTTCATCTTCATCGGTAAGGACTTCATCTTCATCGGTGAGGGCTTCATCTTCATCGGTGAGGGCTTCATCTTCATCGGTGAGGGCTTCATCTTCATCGGTGAGGGCTTCATCTTCATCGGTGAGGGCTTCATATTCATCATTAATGACTTCATCTTCATCATTAATGACTTCATCTTCATCATTAATGACTTCATCTTCATCATTAATGACTTCATCTTCCTCAGTAAGGGCTTCCTCTTCCTCAGTAAGGACTTCCTCTTCCTCATTATGGACTTCCTCTTCCTCAGTGTGACATGTAGCATCAGATCATCATTCAGCTCACTGTGTTCAGCAGCAGTTATGTTTCTGTAAACCTGACAGCGTTTCTGTTTTATTTATAGAAGCATCACATTGTTGGCTCTCGCAGCATCATTCAGATTCTTTTATTGTGTTTTTATTTGTATTTATTTAGTGTTCTTATGTGTGAAGGACTCTGGACCAATGATATTGTGTTTAAAGTGATATAAATAAGTTGAAGTTGATGCATCAGCAGCTTCACCATCGCTGGCTACAACACCAGCAGCATTTCAGAGTAAAAGTCAAATGTTGAGCTGCATGTATTCTGCTGTCATTTCACTGATTACGTTATTTTATTTAGCGTCGTTGTCATTATGACTATGACATCATGATGTAGATGACAGGTGATGTGATCTACAGGCTGACTGTGTAGTTGTTCTATCATATTTACAATATGATTTTAGAAGCCCCTTTTCTTCTGAAGATGAATTCATTGACCTCTTTTATTCATCCTTTAACAAGGTCTACAGATATATCAAATGAAGGAGCACGTTGATCTTCAGACTCAGGTTATTTATTAATGATGTCATGTACTCAGCAGACATGTGAGGTCATTATCAGCTCCTCTTCAACATCTAGACTGTTGGTCATCTACAGCATCCTGACGGCTCTTCAATAAATGACAGATGAAAGGTGTGTAAAGCTAACAGCTATGGTAAGCTCTGCATATAACTGGTGGTTGGTGCTTCATGTTTAGTCTCACCATTCTTTAGCTGCTCTCTAATCTCTGCTCACTGCTGAGCTCCTTGGAGCTTCCAATCATCTCTGACTTCAATCATCATTGTATGTTACTGCCTAGTTTAATAAGTACAAGTTAGTCCTGATCTCTAGCATTGCTGGCTATGGCCCATCATGCAACAGGGCAGACTGGACAAGTTCACATTGGTAGCTGTTCAACTCGTCATGCCCGTTAGCATCGCTGCTGCTAATGGAGCTCTGGTTTTATTATATCGGCTTATGATTGACATGTTTATTATTCTTAGTGTGCAATAAAGAAACCTGTCATGCTCATTATTTAGTTTCATCTCTTAGATTATTATTATCATTATTATTATTATTCAAGATAATCCTGAAAATTATGAACCAAACAGTGAAGGATGTGAATTAAATAAAAAGAAAACAATCTACCAAAGTTACAGTCAGTGAACTCACATCAGAGTCTTCAGTTTACAGTTTGGACTCTCCTGTACAGCAGACAGAAGCTTCTCTAATGAATCAGACTGGATGTTGTAGAGACTCAGGTGCAGCTCTGTCAGATGAGGGTTGGACTTCACAGCTGAGGTCACAACTTCACAGTCAGTGTATGAGAGTCCAACGTCTGTAAGTCTGTAATGACACAAATATTACAACATATTATCATGAAGTGGCTCAAGGTTCAGACTAACAAGGAGAACACATGTTTGAATCTCAAAAACTAAAATAATGTATTAAAGTAAGTTATTAACAAACTAAATGTAAACTCCATGTGTAATGTGTAGAATCAGTAGTGTAGGGAAGTGCATGGATGAGGGGAAATGTGTGCTAGACAATAACAAACACATGAAGCAAAGAAAGAAAAGAGATGTTGCTGGTGGAAGAGAGAGGGAGACACTGAGCAGGCCAGCTTTGATAAGGTGATCCAGCCCAAAGCCCAGCTGATGCTTCAGCCTGATGACTCCATTATTAAAATCATTTTATTCCTTTAATATAAAACAACAGTTGAGAGATAAACAGGAAACAAGAGGAGAGAGATCAGTGGAAGCTGCAGTTATACTGGAAGCATCTTAACCAGTAAGCTACCAGAACACTCCCAGTTCAGCTGATGCTGTCTCACTGTGCTTGAATGAAACAATCATTCTCATCACTCTCTCTCAGACCTGCACACTTTAATCTTTGTTTAGCTTTAATCTTGCAGATGAAGGAGAGAACATGGAGTTACATTGAGGCTTCCATAATGTGCACAGTGTGTGTGTGTGATCTGATCCCATGTCTGTCTCCACTAAGTTAACATGAGGACATCTTGATTAGAAAACCACTTTTACTGTCCACTATGTTTAATGTGACTGCAGGATATTTAGACTCAGTTCAGCTCAGTGAACAGTTCCAGTTGAGAAAGATCATCTCTCTTTGCTACCTGCTGCTGTCAGGTTCACATCCATAAGCAGCTACATTTACTGACTGTTCACAAACACTAATGAAACTAATAATCAAAGATGATTCAGATCTTATTTTAAAGCCTGCTGAGTAAAATCAGGTATTACCTGTATGTCTGATTATATATCATGTCATAATAACTTTACTGCTTTCACTGATAACTGTAAAATACTGATATATGTTGTGATAAAATGCTGCTGTAATAAAACCTCAACCACAACCTCTAAAGTCCTTCATGTGTTTCACCAGGTTTGAATGAATCCTCCAACACACAAAGGAAGAGAAATAGAAGAAAACACTGTCAAATCCAATAATGACTAGAAATAAATAGAATAACTGTTCATTAACTTAACAGCTATAAACATCAACATTATTTAAACTCAACATTTAAACAGCTCAACAACATCTGAGACTAAATATAACTGACATGTTATTTCACATATAAACAAGTAGAGCACTATTTTAACTATAATAAAACATTTATATTATTTATATTTGAAGAACTAAACTACTAATCTACACTGATTTATAATATTAATCACATCTGTACATACTGAGCCTTTCTGCAGTTCCTCACAGCTGGGATCAGTCTCCGTCGTCCCTCCTCTGATGTGTTGTACTTCTTCAGGTCCAACTCATCCAGAGGCTCCTCTGACATCTGCAGCATGTAGGCCAGAGCTGAGCAGTGGATCACAGAGAGTCTCTCTGATCTGTTCTCTGACTTCAGGAACTCTTGGATCTCCTGATGTACTGAGCGGTCGTTCATCTCCATCAGACAGTGGAAGATGTTGATGCTTCTGTCAGGAGAGATATCACCACTGTTCATCTTCTTCAGGTTGTTGATGACTCTCTCAATGATGTATGGACTGTTGTCTGTCTGACCCAGCAGGCCTCCTAAGAGACTCTGGTTGGACTCCAGAGAGAGGCCATGAAGGAAGCGGACAAACAGGTCCAGGTGGCCATTTTTACTTCTGAGAGATTTCTCCATGGCTCCCTTCAGGAAGTGATCCAGAGGGAAGTCCTTCAGTACCTCTGTCTTCCTGCTGGTGTAACAGTGGTACATGTAGACTGCAGCCAGAAACTCCTGAACGCTCAGATGAACAAAGCTGTAGACTGATTTCTGGAAGATCACACTCTCTCTTTTGAAGATCTCTGTACAAACTCCTGATAACATCGAGGCCTCTGTGACATCAAGACCACACTGCTCCAGGTCTTCTTGGTAGAACATGATGTTTCCTTTCTTCAGTTGTTCAAACGCCAGCCTCCCCAGCTTCAGAAGAAGGTTCCTGTCAGCCTCCGTCAGCTCCTGTGGACTCGTCTCATGTCCCTCATCATACTTGTTCTTCTTCCTCTTTGTCTGAACCAGCAGGAAGTGTGAGTACATGTCAGTCAGGGTCTTGGGCAGCTCTCCTCTCTGGTCTGTAGTCAACATGTGGTCCAGAACTGTAGCAGTGATCCAGCAGAAGACTGGGATGTGACACATGATGTGGAGGCTCCTGGATGTCTTGATGTGTGAGATGATGGTGCTGGACTGCTCTTCATCACTGAATCTCCTCCTGAAGTACTCTTCCTTCTGGGGGTCAGTGAAGCCTCGTACTTCTGTTACCCTGTCCACACATGAAGGAGGAATCTGATTGGCTGCAGCAGGTCGGGAAGTTATCCAGACGAGAGCCGAGGGAAGCAGCTTCCCCTTGATGAGGCTTGTCAGCAGCACGCTGACTGATGACTTCTGTGTGACATCAGTCACGACCTTCCTGTTGTTGAAATCCAGTGAAAGTCTGCTTTCATCCAGGCCGTCAAAGATGAACAGAACTTTACAGCCAGCGAGCTTCTCTGCTGTGAGCTTCTGTAATGTTGGATAGAAAACACGGATCAGCATGAGCAGACTGTACTGCTCATCTTTGATCAAGTTCAGCGACCTGAACGAGAACAGAATCAGCAGACTGATATCTTGGTTGTTGGAGCGCTGTGCCCAGTCCAGAGTGAACTTCAGCACTGAGAAGGTTTTTCCAACGCCAGCGACGCCGTTCATCAGAACCACTCTGACTCTGTGTAAGACTTCACAGATGTTCTGATCCTTGGTTGGAGTGTCAAGGAGGGTCTTCATCTTGGAAGCGGTTTCAAGCTGCCACACCTCATGTTGGGTATGAACCTCTTCAGTTTCCTGTTGGTCAGGTAAGACTTTAAAGATGTCCTGACACTTGATTGGAGCGTCATGGAGGGTCTTCATCTTGGAAGCTGTTTCAAGCTGCCTCACCTCATGTTGGGTATTAACCTCTTCACTCTGTCCCTCTGTGATGTGGACCTCAGTGAAGATGCTGATGAGGAAGGTTTTAGTTCCTGCTTCATCAGTTCCTTGAGTCACACATTCACATGTGCTGCTCAGACTGATCTGATGTTCATCTAAAACCTCCTGCAGACCACTTTCTGCTGAAAGAGAAGAAAAAAGGTAGAATGAACCAGAAATCAGTGTGACTGTTAATGTTCAGTAGGATAGAGGAGGTAGATTCCTGTTTTCAGAGATGATGACATCAGCAGACAGATCTTCAGTCTTACTTTGTACAGTGCTGGTCTGACTGTCTGTCTGCAGTCCAGCTCTGGTTCTGGATCTTTTCCCACACTTGGGACAGGAGGAGACTCTTGATGAAGCAGACTGGTCCCAGTATGAGGTGATGCACTGTCTGCAGAACCAGTATCCACAGCTGGTAGAGACTGGATCCTTCAGGACGTCCTGACACAAAGAACAGCAGGACAGCTGCTCCTCCACAGAAACAGCCCTCCTCTTCCTCTTCCTCTTCCTCTCTCTGTGGACATGACCACATTCTTTATGTCACATGACATTAGTGGAGGCCAACCGACAGCTCACAAGCTGCATGCAGCTCTTTCCCCACATAAACAGTCCAGACTCTCAGTATTTACACACTTACACAGTTTCTGTTCTTCAGCCTCTGAGATTCAACACATTCAACTTGAAATAAAATAAAATAAACTACAATCACAAGAGTTCAACAGTAATTAGACAGAGACAACAATGGGCCAGCAAAGGCAGAGAAGTATGGAGTTTATTCCCTATCTTAATTCAAGAGCATATTAAATGGATTTGAGAGCAGTATTTATTGATTTCATCAGATTTTGTGATATTTTCTCTCAAAGTTTGATTGGTCAATACTAGCCGGCCTTCTATTGGTTGACAGCTTTGATCCACAAAAAATCCGAGAGCAGAGCAGAGACCTGCGAGCACAAGCTACTTGAGTGCGAGAGGAAGAACTCGAGTGCGAGCAGCGTTGTAACTGAGTGCGAGGGAGCAAATTTGAGTGCGAGAGTTTTGAGAGAAAATATCACAAAATCTGATGAAATCAATAAATACTGCTCTCAAATCCATTTAATATGCTCTTGAATTAAGATAGGGAATAAACTCCATAAGAAGAAGAAGAAGACTGCAAGCTAGTAAACATGGATGTGACAAACTACAATTCAAATGATTATTATGGTTATTAATGATTGCATAATAAACCTGTGCTGTGTGAAGTTTAAGATGGCTCCATGTCATAAAGAAGACTGTTATAAAATAAAAGCCACCAGGAGATGAAAATAAAGGCTTTTATTAAAAATACAATAATATATAAAAGAACAATGTTTATAATGTAGATTATCAAATGATATTAAACTGAATCATCTTCAGGTCAGTTTACAGTAGAAACAGTCTCTTACTTTGTGTCTGAGGGTCCAGGTTCATTACTGAAGGTTGGAGGTTCAGGTAGAGACCAGTCACTCTTCATAGACAGACAGCTGGATATTACAGACTCTGCTCCGTCCTCCTCTTCCTCCTCTTTCTTCATCTTCTGGAGTCTGAGAGGTAAACCAGTAACACTGGAGACACACACACATACACAGTATAATAAACCCAGTCCTGCCTCTCAACTTAGTAGCTTCTTATTAGTTGACATGACTTTAACTACAACCATGTGTGTTTTCTAGTCATCACAAAGAGAAACTTTGACTCTGGTTTAAATCCAACAAACAGACTTCAGATAAACATGTGTGTGCTTCTTAACTGTGACTTCTCTCTATTTAGAGCTCAGCAGTGAGTCACGTGACATCGCTGTGAGGACGCACAAACCAGGAAAACAACAACAGGAAACAACGTTTAACACCTCAAACTCTGTCATTTCACATTTAATCAACTAAACAATGAATGTGATCAATAATCATCAGATTGATCAATAATGACAGTAATCATTATTTACAGTCCTGATATTAACACTCACCTGCCTCACACTGTTTTCCTGCTTCTGCTCTGATGACTGAACAGACTTTCACCTTTACTCCCTACCTGTCTGCTCCTCCCTTCTTCTTTATTAGAAGTCACATGAGTGTCATTTATGATCTTTGTGAAGTTTTATGACTGTTGGTCTGCTGTTTGGTACAAACAGGCACAAAGACTTCCTCACTGTAGTAAAAACACTTATTGTCCAGTAAAGGTGTGTTCTGTGTTAACAGATAAATGTGCAGCTACAGTCCACAGGGAGACTAAACTAAACCCTCTGACAGTAATGATCATAATACTGGAACTCAGACTGGGTCACCAATGTTCCTCTGACATCAACAACTGTCACACTTCCTGTCCAACTCCTCACCTCAATATACACAAACTACAAGAAAACCTCTTTATGTTGTTCTCTATCAGTAATAATATATATAACAGTCTTATTGTAACCAGAACAAATATCAGTGATGAAAGGAGGTTTCTACTACAGTACTAGTACTACAGTATGTTTACTGGTTCTCCTAGAAGAAGGACTAAATACTGCAGAGTCCCTCAGTATGATCCAATCCTCTAACAACATTTCTACAAGACACCAAAAACAAAAGAGCTCAAATGTTTTGGTTCTGTCATTTCATACTTATATCTACTTTCTGTCATTTGACATTTACACACACAAATAAAACAGTCTAATGATGGAAAGTTATTTCTCTTTGAGCTCTTTGTGACAGCAGATCAGGTTTGGCTGCTATCAAAGTATTACAGTATAACAGAGTAGTTAGAAACACAGAGGCTCCTCTTCCTCTTACTGACTGATCCAGAGAAGCTGTACTGATGTGATGTGTTGTAGTACTCAGCACAGCCACCAGAGGTCAGTGTGTACTGGTGGAACAGGCAGCTCAGAGTGGGGGGGGTTAACATTACAGGACTAGTACAACAGAGAAATGCTTCTGACTGTGTTTGGGAGTATTTTAGGTTGAACTACATGATTTGATTGAAGTGTCAGTCTGCCTCCACCTGCACATCATCAGTGTTCAGCCTGCTGATTGGTCCTCAGGTCCTCCAGCAAGGTGAGTCTATCTCTGCTCCTGTCTACTCATTATTCTATCAGATACAAGTATTTAAACCCAGACACACTTTAATAAGTAGCATCAATAAAGTCAGCAGCTTCCCTCTGTGATTTATTCTATGCATTGGTGCTTTGTCACCTTTCTTGTTAGTTTTTAATGCTTTTCTTTGTTTGTGTCTGTTTTTCTTTACTCTTCAGTTTTTATGTTGTATGTCTCACAGTAGGAGGAGCACTCAGTAAGCCCTCATGGCTTTTATTGATCCTTCTGCACATTTCTCTTTTGTTAGTTATTCTTTTCTTTTCTTCATCTCAACAAGTTCTGCATATATCACTTTTCTTGTATTGTGTATTATTTTTCTTTCTGTGCAATAAATAAACGATATAAACTATAAACTAGAGTCTGATGATTGTATGAAGAGTTTTCACAACTCAACATGATGGATGGAAATCAATAGAGATATTATTTTATTCCACATGTTCTTCTTTCCTGTTAAACCTGCTGCCTACATTACCCACAATGCAATGCTACAGGATTCCCTCCACCACACAGATCTGAGGTTTATGAAATAATGAAGTCAATGCTCAGACTACAAAAAGATAATAAAACTAATATTGTTGTAATGTAGATTATCAAATGATATTAAACTGAATCATCTTCAGGTCAGTTTACAGTAGAAACAGTCTCTTACTTTGTGTCTGAGGGTCCAGGTTCATTACTGAAGTGTAGAGGTACATCATTAGACCGGTCACTCTTCATAGACACACAGCTGGATATTACAGACTCTGCTCCGTCCTCCTCTTCCTCCTCTTTCTTCATCTTCTGGAGTCTGAGAGGTAAACCAGTAACAATGGAGACACACACACATACACAGTATAATAAACCCAGTCCTGCCTCTCAACTTAGTAGCTTCTTATTAGTTGACATGACTTTAACTACAACCATGTGTGTTTTCTAGTCATCACAAAGAGAAACTTTGACTCTGGTTTAAATCCAACAAACACACTTCAGATAAACATGTGTGTGCTTCCAGGTTGTGAACTACAGGGCAACACAGGAAGCTCTGCTCCTCTCAGTACGACATGAGCTAACCTGAAAACATGATTTACTAAATTTTGCACCGTCTCTACAATACTGACATGGGCGATTTTAGACAGGGGCCAGGGTGGGCCAGGGCCCCTGTAGAATTGGTCCCGGCCCCCCCTATGGCCCCTGTGCCGAGCAGCCAATGATATAAAAAATAATTTCTAACCGCTGGCGCGAAGAGCGGAACGCGTTTGCAACGTTACGTGTATTGACGGATGATTCCAAGCGCAACACACACAGGAAGTGTTTGTTGGAGTTGGACTACAAGGCGGGACTTGGAGTTGGACTACAAGGCGGGACTTGGAGTTGGACTACAAGGCGGGACTTGGAGTTGGACTACAAGGCGGGACTTGGAGTTGGACTACAAGGCGGGACTTGGAGTTGGACTACAAGGCGGGACTTGGAGTTGGACTACAACGCGGCTGAGGTGAGAGGAAACAATTTATTTCCTAAAAGTTACTGTACTCGATGAATAAGCCGATTTAAACTGAATAGTGCATTCGGTTTGGGAACTTATAGTTAGCTACTGTTACGGGAATATCCCTGTCAGAACTTTAGACTTTGCCAAATTGCTGCTGATGTGATGTTTGTAAGAATTAATATGTATCCCCAACCATTATAAGCTAATAACTACTAAACGATCACTTTTTGTAAACCCAGTCATGAAACGGAACAAGGACATGCGGTCTTTTTTCGTTCCTGTCGGGAAGAGGAAGAGAGAGAGTGAGGGAGATGAGCAGGAGGAGACGGAGGAGAGAGAGCAGGTGGAGAGAAAGCAGGTGGAGCCGGAGGAGAGAGAGCAGGAGGAGAGTGAGCAGGAGGAGAGTGAGCAGGAGGAGCCAGATGAGAGAGAACAGGAGGATGGAGAGCAGTCAGAACCTAGACAGAGAGAAGCAGAAATGGAGGGATGTGCAGGGATGGCAAGTCAGTCAGCAGCAGGCTTGTTGAGCAGGCCTAATGCTGCTGCACCATCAGGTTTGTGTGTGTGTGAGCAGTACCGATTAACAGTATATGCAGGTCACAATATCCTATAAAGTGTGAACTCTTTGAATAATGGCTTAATAGTAATTGGTGATTAATCTATTTTTTGCACTTAAACGTGTACTGTGTAGTATTTTTAGTAGTTTATTACCAGAACTCATGCCCATTCACAAATGTTACCTTTTTCATGAATATTTACCACCACCATCAAATAAGTATTCATTATGACTGGGAAAATTGCACTTTTCACATATGACAAGGGGGATCTTCTCCATGTCCACCATTTTGAATTTAAATAAAAAAATAGACATTTGTAGCACTAGCTGGAATACATACTAGTAAATATTAGTTTATTACTTGGTAAATATTCATGAAAAGATCGAATTGGCAACAGTTTCAGTGAGCAGCATAGTTGCAATACCTACTCTGGCTACCATCATACACAGTGAAACTCTGAGTAAAGTGTGTCTTCTTCTTCTTCTTCTAGATATCAGCATGTGTAGGGATGACTCTCCAGTGCAGCCACAGATGAAGACATTCCCTTCCACCATCATGGGAGGCAGGAAGCGTTGTTTCCAGGCCAGTTGGTATGCTTTACATCAATGGCTTGAGTACTCTGTTTCCTGTGACTCAGTGTTTTGTTTTGCATGCCGCCACTTTAGCCCACCAAATGCACGAACACTGTATTCGATTCCGCATTGGGGTTTAAAAACTGGAAAAAGGCGGCTGAGAGAGAGGGAGGTTTTGCAGTTCACCTCAAATCTGACAGGCACAACCAAGCAATGATGGCATGGAGGGATTATCAAAGGGCGGTAAAAACAAATAAAACACTGGAAAATGTCCTTAATGAGCAGCACACTAAACAAGTGAAGGAAAATCGAGAGTATATAAAAACAATAGGTGAGGTGCTGTTGCTTACAGCTAGGCAAAACATAGCACAGAGAGGGCATGCTGAATCTGGAGATTCAAATAACAAAGGTAACTTCAAGGAAATTCTCGATATAGTTGCCAATCATGATGCAGTTGTTAAACATAGGTTGACAAGCATTCATAATGCAAAATATACAAGCTGCACAATTCAGAATGAGGTGCTAGAGTGTATGGCTGATATGATTAGATCAGAAATCATTGAAGAAGTTAAACAGAGTGAAACCTTCAGTGTCATGGCGGATGAGACTAAAGATGTGTCAAAAAATGAACAGATTTCGTTCATTCTCCGTTATTATTACAATGGAGTCATCAAGGAGAGTTTCCTTCATTTTGAAGCTGCAGAGAAGCTTGATGCAGCAGGGCTTACAGAAAAAATAGTCCAGCTACTGGAACGTCATGGTCTTGACTATAAAAACCATCTCATAGGCCAAGCATACGACGGTGCAGCCGTAATGAGTGGTAAACACTCAGGCGTACAGGCACGCATTAAGGAGAAAGCAAAATATGCCTTTTACATTCACTGCAGTGCACATTGTCTTAACTTAGTGCTAGTGGATGTGGTCAAAACGGTCCCGGAAGCAGCAGAGTTCTTTGCGTTGCTACAGAGTCTCTATGTTTTCACCTCATCCTCATATGTGCATGCTAAATGGCTGGCTGTTCAGAAGGACATGTATGGAAACACAAGAGAGTTACAGTCATTGAGTGACACTAGATGGGCATGCCGATTTGTAGCCTTGCGCAACATAATGGATAGGTTACCTGCAATCAAACAAGTTCTGCAAGAACTAACACAAGAGCGCAGAGGAGAGCAATCTTCTGAGGCCCGTGGTCTTCTAGCCCAACTAGACTTGGAGTTTGTGGTACATCTGGTTACATTCAGGAAATTGTTTGGTGAAACCAAAATCCTATCAGACATGCTCCAGGCACCAGATCTCGATCTTTCCACAGCTGTGGATTTAGTTGAGACTTTAGTACAAACATTGAAAGATTTCAGAGAGGACACATACTTTGAAAAGTTGTGACAGGAAGTATTAAATATTTCCAAGCAATGCGATGCTGCCACACAGAATGCAAAAAGGCAGAGGAAGATAAGCTCCAGACTCAGCGATTGTCACATTCTCAGCACTGTTGGTCAGAGGGAGCTAGACAGTGATAAAGAAACTTTCCGAACCTCATTTTTTTATCCTGTCATTGATAGCATGCTGGCCGAATTGAGCAAGCGCTTCTCAAATACCAACTGTGAATTAATGCGTAGTCTCCGATCACTCAATCCTAAGAGTCCTGATTTTCTAAGGGACACAACGTTGTTTGATTTTGGACGGTTGTATGGGGCCAATATTGACGATCTGGGACATGAGCTCCATCAATTCAAACGGTTATTAGAAAGAAAAGTACAGCGTGGTGAGATTGACAAACTGTCAGACACAGTACAATTGGCACGCTTCATTGAACCATATAAGGAAGTTTTCTTTGAGCTATTCAGACTTTGCAAGATATCTTTAGCACTTCCAGTGAGTTCTGCGTCTTGTGAGCGGAGTTTTTCCACATTAAAATTAGTGAAGAACTACCTCCGCTCTACCATGTGTGGGGACCGTCTAAGCAACCTGGGGGTTCTCAGTATTGAATCAGCAAGGTCTAAGGCTTTGGACCTTAATACTTTTGTGGACCGTTTCGCAAGGTGTCACAATCGACGAATCTTGTTGTTGTAGAGTAGTGTTTCTCAACAGGGGCGGTACAGCCCCCCAGGGGGTGTTGAGAAGGATACAGTTGAGAGGGGGTGGTGCTTAATGTCATTTGGGGCATTAGTCCATTTTTTTTTTTTCCTTATTAGAGTTTTATCATATTGTCATAATGTTATTTGTATGTGTTTTGTCCTACTTTCTTGTTCCTGATTAATGATTGGACTAATGATGAATCTAGTATGGGATATTGAAAAAGATCTGTAATGTTTAATGTTTAAATGTACAATAAAAAAGATGTATAAAAGATGAATTTCTTGCCATTGTATTTTTCCATAATAACTATAATTGGTATAGCTCATTTCAAACAAGACATGCAGCTCATTGTGTTTTAACAGTTAGATTAATACGAAATAGGTAAGTTGATTAACCCATTGATGCAAAATACTGTGTAGTTCATCATTGACCCTAGCACCAGGAGCTGCATGATGTAGCTTTAGACTCATGAAATTCAACTTTTTTTTTTTTTTAATGAAGAAAGTTGGTATGTTAGAGCTGAATGAATATGTTCTAATGCAAGATGAGGTTTTCAGCTTTTAATTAATGACATGCTTTGTATGTGCTTCAGATGCTGAAGCAGGTGTTTTTGCAGGTATTTTAGGCAACACTGGGTTTAGAAAAAGGCTGATATTTGGCAAAAGTAGGTCGAAGAATATAAGGTACATGGCCCCCCCTCAAAACATGTTGGCCCCTCTCTGGCCCCCCTGGTAATTGTGGTCTAGAATCGCCACTGAATACTGACAATCTGTTATTTCTGCAGTGCATTTCTATTTTATGTCATTCATCAGGAATCATCTGCAAAATGAGTGGAAATATGATTCACAGTAGAGGACTGCTCATAACTAACTGAAGTGTGGCAGTTGGTGATGGTTTGGATCAATAGAGGAAACTGTAACTCAGGTGAGGTCTCGGCGGTGGGCGGGGCCTCACGCAGACTACGCAGACTACGCAGGACCGGCTCTGATGTTACAGCTGATAACACACAGCTGGAGCCCTCTCTGTGTCTGTGCTGATAAACTGATGAACATATCGTATCATACAGTGATGTTGGCTTTTATGTGTTCATTAGTTGCTGATCTTACAGGATAGAAGATGTCAGTACGCGATCAGCCAACCCCGCGGAAACATGTGAGCTCTCCCTCAAAACACCTGATAGAGTTCAGATAAACACGAGTTTTCTAGTTTTCACAAAGAGAAACTTTGACTCTGGTTTAAATCCAACAAACAGACTTCAGATAAACATGTGTGTGCTTCTTAACTGTGACTTCTCTCTATTTAGAGCTCAGCAGTGAGTCATGTGACATCGCTGTGAGGACGCACAAACCAGGAAAACAACAACAGGAAACAACGTTTAACACCTCAAACTCTGTCATTTCACATTTAATCAACTAAACAATGAATGTGATCAATAATCATCAGATTGATCAATAATGACAGTAATCATTATTTACAGTCCTGATATTAACACTCACCTGCCTCACACTGTTTTCCTGCTTCTGCTCTGATGACTGAAATGGAGTCAGTCTGTCTTATTTTACATTTTAGGGTAAATATCTCACACTGCGCTGTGACTCTTTATTCTCAGGTTTTATCTCTTATTCTATTGGACCTCCATTTTATTCCCAATGTAACACTTTTTAATTGTATTTAACATCTTTTTATTTTGCTGTGTGTTGCTTCTATATCCTGTTTTAATGCATCATGTTTTATGTGAAGCACGCTGAAGTGACTTGTTGAAATATTCTGTTTTCCTCCTTGGATCACATCAGTCCAGTTCTCAGATCTTTACACTGACTTCCTGTCTGTCAAAGAATAGACTTTAAAATACTGCTGTTGCTTTATAAAGCACTGAATGGTTTATGGCTCTGATGACTGAATGGACTTTCACCTTTACTGCCTACCTGTCTGCTCACAGGTATGGATTGATCAGATCCACCTCAAATTACTCACAAAAGCCTCAAGTCTTTGGAGAACTTTACGCCCCCATGAAAATGTCAAATTTAAAGCCTCTTCCTCCAGATTGACATAATATAATATTCATAGGACACATATATCATGTCTAGATGCACAAACATGTCTCTTGGAGCCGTACTCTAACTCCAACAGGAATTCAGCCATTTTGTAAAAACTGCTCTTCCTACATTTTAAACTGGATCGTCTCCAAACTCACTGTCAACTTTAGACCTTTGACATGAAACTTATCAACAGCCAAAGTCTGCATCAAACGCACCGCCAACCTTTGATGATTCAGCATGTAACTGGACATCGATGTGACTTTAACAGACATGTTCCAATCTATGGAAGCGAAAACAATTGGCTGTAATTCTTCATTAAAGATCTTACTTATTTCAAACCTTTGGAATACATAGTTAGATGTAGTGCTGTAGTTCATGTTTTTAATACTACAGAGAAAGAATGAGAAGTGTTCATGAGTTCATGACAAAGACTTCAACATTTTCTTACGAGTGATGGAAAGAAGATTTTACGTTCTTACCTCTGACCAGCAGATTTATGTCCATCGTTGAACTTCTTTGGTTCAAACGTCGACCGCAGATTCTTGACAGACGGCCGACTGAGTTCATCAGAGTCTGGTCTGTGCTGCTGGTTTGTTCTTCAACACAACACACACAGATGTTTGAGTGTGAATAATGATGGTGGAGTGATGTGAGTGGAGAACAGTGATGGACAGTTAGAGATCCTCATCTCACCTCTGAGCTTTGGTCTGGCTGTCATGTTCCCCACACAGAGAGCTTTTAGAGGGAGGGACTCCCTCCTCTCTGTCCTCACTCTGATCCATAGCAGAGAAACACCTTCACACAAACACAACAACATGCTCATTCATTACAACCAGCTGCACATCACACAGGTCTGCACTGCTGTCTAACATCCTGTCATTATTCATTCCACCACCAGATGGAGCCATAGTAAGTCTTTACTCTAACCTTTTGTCCACTACAGAGCTCATATGCAGCAAGTTATAGTTCACTTGTGTTTAAAAACTGATGACATGCATATATGTTGATCCAGCTGTGTGTCAGAAAGAAGAAAATACTCACCAGGTGAATTCAGATCCACATGTGGTCACAGAGTGGTTCTACCTTCACCTGTAGAGGAAACACAGAGAGAAGCTGCAGCTGATTCTCCATCAGTCCTTCATCATCAATCTGAGGACGCTGTCACACTCTCATAATTTCACAGTCAAAGTCCAAAAGCATCAAGATGATATTAAAGCAGTGAAGCTTGCAGCAGAGCTCAGCTCCAAACACACAGGAGGAACCTGCCAAGACTCTCTGTGAGGACATGAACCAATCTGACAGATTTCACTGGAAACTCATGTTGCTCATGCTAATTATAAAATACTTCCTCCTCCTCTTTGGTGTCTTCCAGCTGCTAAACAAACAGCTGGTCTTTGTCTCAAAACAGTCCTGACTCTACATGTTACACTCAGAGCCGTGACGGCTTCAAACAATCATTTACTGAATACACATAAAGACTCTGATGCTATAAAAATAAATATCACTGTGGATAAAAGTTATCAGTTATATTAATGATGTCAGTGTTGGACAATAAGGATGTAATATCAGAAGGTTATATGGTTGAATGATCAGAACTTTGAACCTTGATGTTAAACATTATCTACAGTGAAACATGAAGCATTGAGAGAATGAGAGTGTTGATGTAAAATGTGTGAAACTAAACAGTAAATGCAGAGCTACAGTAGAAACATGTTGCTGCTGCTGCAGCTCTCAGCTGCTTCAATAACTGAATATCATCAATGAAAAGATGATTTCACTATTTCTGAGACTAAAACATTGTCAGAGATCTCTGACTGTAACATATTTATGACTTTTTATTACAGTTCATCAGTAAGCAGGCTGCATTGTGCTGGACTGTGGACAGTGAATGTCCCTCACTGACTGAGTGACACTGCTGATTAAAATGTGATGAAGGAGGAGACTCCATACTGTCACCTAACTTCTCTAACAAGGACAAGAAAAGCTTTTAGAAAAACTACCTGACACATCAGAGGGAAGTGAACCATTCATTCTCATTCACACACCGTTGCCGCAGCGATAGGAGCAATTTGGGGTTAACTGTAAAGTCACGACAGTAATGACCAAACACATGAGTCTGATCTATTGATGCACACAGTTCATCTTCATATTCATGTCAATCTTCACTGAACTAGAGGTCAGAGCTCCATATTATGATCCTCTGTATTCTTACTTCAAATAACCAGAGAAAATAATGTGATTAGACAATTAACAGGCCGTCATTAAGTCTCAACATGAACCACAGAATTAAACATCTGAAGAGGCTGAACTTCATCTTTTCTTATTTCTTCTGTAGTTTAGTTCATTCCATCAATGCATCAACAAATGATCATAAGTCATCAGTATAACTTCCATCTGTACTGTTATCAGATCATTTTAACAGCTGCTGACACAAACATGATGAAACTGTTGCTTACGTTACCTTTAGATGCAGGAAGGAGGGAAGGAGGGAAGGAAAGGAGGGAAGGAAGAAGGAGGGAAGATGGAGGACGTTACCTTTAGCTGATGAGTGAAGGTGAAATGAATGAGCAGCTTCAAGCAGGAAACCAACCAGAAGAAGAACAAACATGGAAGTGACAGCAGGAGCTTTTTAAGGTGTCAACTCTCTGTATTCATCTTTAACCTGAAGTCTTCTTTAAGGGAATCTGATCACAGAACAGCAGCTCTGAACTCTGGAACCAACAATCTGGAACAAGAGTCAAACATTAACAGACACTACAAATCTTTATCAGCTGATCATAAAGTCTGATGTTTGTCACATGTGTGTCCTCCAATCACTGTAGACTAACATTATGGTAAATGGACTGTACTTATATAGCACCTTTCTACTCCTTCAAGTCTCATTCATTCATTGAAGAAGGAAAGGAGGGAGGGAGGAAAGAAAGTGAAGAGGGAGGAAGGAAGAAGGAAAGGAGGGAGGGAGGAAATAAATGGACTGTACTTATATAGCACCTTTCTACTCCTTCAAGTCTCATTCACCCATTCATTCATTCAGGAGGAAACTAACCATTCATACACTGTTGGCATAGCAACGGGATCAATTAAACAGTGTTTATAGTAAATATTGTAGGTGGGAGTGACAGATCCTATGAATGAGTAATTGGTGGATATTTTGACCACAGTGAGCTCTTTTTGTGATAGATAACACACACACACAGGAAACAGTGAGGGTGTAGCGTGTGAAGGTTTACACAGCAGAGCTAATAAAGCTAATGTTTGTAGCGGAGGTATTTATATATTTATCTTTTTTTAAATATCAGAATGAGGTGTGTGGTAGATTTGATGTGGAGTTATTGAATGTTTATATGTGACTGAGTGAGAGGGGGGGGGGGGGGGGTCACAGCAACTTCAAAACATGTCAAGAAACATGATGATCAGGAGGGAGAAGGTGACTGAAGTCCAAGAGGACCAGACACACACACACACACACACACACACACCTACTCAACAATAACAGCAATATATATTAAACTGTCCTGTCAGGCAGAATTAAGAGTGTGCTTTTAGTTGATGCTCACAAACATGAACATTTCTTATCTAATCTACTGACTGGGATTCATGTATTTATAGTTCAAATCATTTCCTGTTGTGTTCATCAGCAACATGTCATGATTGAACTGTTACACATGAAGAGATACAGACAACATAACATGAAACATTAAGCTGCTCACTTCTTTTAAACACACATTTGTTAGATTCAAAGATATTTTAACCACCAAGGACTGAAAGTTGTGCATGAACACATCAGGAATGAAAGAACAAACTCAAACATGAATACACACATTTCAAATAGTGACAGAGACAAACAGCTGACATGTGGCAAACAGAGACACACACAATTATTAAAAGCTGTGACACATGATTAATCACCTGCCTGCACATTGTTCAACACAGCTAAACCTCCACCTGTTCTACTGGTAACACATCTGGAACGGGTGGTGTATGGACCCAATTGCAGTAGAAAGGACTCAGAAACAGTGGTAAAAGTACAACGGTTTACTCAGACTTCAGCAGACAGGCAAACAGTTGAGAAAGCAGCAAACAGGAATCAGGAGAGGAGAGGCTAAACTCTTGGTCAGGGACAGAAGGCTGGGTCCATTTACCAGGAGGCAGACGAAGCAGGGGAATCAGGGACAGGCCAGGTCGGTACCGGGAAGACAGGCAGGAGAATGCTGGAAAGTCTGGCATCCCTCTTTCTTTCTTTCTTTCTTTCTTTCTTTCTTTCTTTCTTTCCTCCCTCTCTCTTTCTTTCTTTCCTCCCTCCTTTCCTTCTTTCCTCCCTCCTTTCCTTCTTTCCTCTCTCTGGAAAGTCTGGCATGGCAAACAACAATGTGTCAAAGGAGTGAGTGTGGAGCTGGAGAGTATATGCTGGGCTGATTGCATGTGATGAGAGGCAGCTGTGTGCACAGGTGAGTAGAGTGAAGTGACGAGGTGGGTGTGGCTGACAGGCTGAGTGGGGCAGAGGCAGGATCAATTCCTTACCTCCTTCCTTCCTCCTTTCCTTCTTCCTTCCTACCCCCTTTTCTCTTTCTTTCCTTCCTCCTTTCCTTCCTTCTTCCTTCCCCCTTTCCTTCCTTCTTCCTCCCTCCCTTCCTCACTCCCTCCTCCCTCCCTCCTTTCCTTCTTCCTTCCTCCCCCGTTCTCTCTTTCTTTCCTCCCTCTTCCCTTCTTTCCACCCTCCCTTCTTTCCTTCTTCCTTCCTCCCCCCTTCTCTCTTTCTTTCCTCCCTCTTTCCTTCTTTCCTCCCTCCCTCCTTTCCTTCTTCCTTCCTCCACAAAATATAACTCACAGTATGTACATGTTGGATTGGGACAGACTTTCACTAATGAACAACGTACACACCATGAAAAGCCTTTCAGCGGGACACTGCGCTGTAGCTCTGTTTCACTCAGCTCCACATCTACCCCTCCCTCTTTCCCACCTTCCTTCCTTCCTCCTTTCCTTCCTCCTTTCCTTCCTTTCTTCTTCCTCAGCTCCACATCTACCCCTCCCTCTTTCCTTCCTTCCTTCCTTCCTTCCTTCCTCCTTCCTCAGCTCCACATCTACCCCTCCCTCTTTCCTTCCTTCCTTCCTTCCTTTCCTTCCTTTCTTCTTCCTCAGCTCCACATCTACCCCGACATCCTCAAACTACCTCTGTATGCTCCAACTGTCCCTGATCATCTTTCACACTAAGACTACACACAATACCTTCATGATCACTGAAGTACACACTGACCTCATCACACTGTCTCTGGGTTACTACTCACTATACTACTACTTTACTCTAGTGCTGTTACAGGTACTACTACTGTACTCTAGTACTGTTACAGGTACTACTACTTTACTCTAGTACTGTTACAGGTGTGTGTGTGTGTGTGTGTGTGTGTGTGTGTGTGTGTGTGTGTGTGTGTGTCTCTGTGTGTGTGAGTGTGTGTGACTATCAATGCAGCGAGTGTGAGAGCAAAGCGTCCTGATAGCTTTGTGTTGCTGCTTATTAGACCAATCGCTGCACATCTGCTACATGTACAGTTTTATTATCGACTTCTTTTTAGAACATTTCTTCAGCTTCATTTAACTTTGAACGTGTTTTGGGCCAGTTGTTGTTGGTTGGGGCAGCCGAGTCATTTCACATATTTGAACAATTAATAAACGTTAAATAGTTATGTGACCGGGGCAACTATAAGCCCCCGACACTGGATGTGACAACGCCACCCTGGGAGCTTCACCCAGGGAAATACACACTTACTATACAGGTAAGTATAAAGAGGAGGAGCAGGGACGTGAGTTTCCAGGTAGAGACAAAAGGTGATTTTATTAGATGGCTGTGATTTTAGAGACTTAATGATAACATCACTAGCCGAGTTAAATATAAAAGAATACAAACAATACTTAAAATGCAGAACAGTGGCAGGCTAAAAATGGTTACCAGTACAAGGGAGGGGGTGTCAGGGAAGTCTGCAGGAGGGAGGGAGTGAGGGGAAGGGGGAACCACCACCACCAGGCCGGGATCAGGGGAAGTTAAACACACTGCAACACAAAAAAACACAATAAGTTTTTCCACACAAAGTCAAAATAATCATGCAAAATGTTGTAAAGTATACATGCAACACACAAGCAGGGGAGAAGCACACAAAAAGGAAGGCCTTCACCACGTGACCCACCACCTACAGAAATATGGCAGCCCACCTGTACTGGCAACAACAACTACTGTATAAGAAAGTCACTCACAGGTCAGTATAATAAAGCTAAATAACCCAAAAAATACACAAAGTAAATTAAGTGGGGACAAAAACAGCAGTAGGTCAGAGCTCCTCCTAATAGGACAAAAATAAACAGTATTAACAAAATAATTAAATGTGCCACAAACTTGCTGCTGAAGGTATCGCATTACCTTGGCAACTATCTTACAGCCATTAAGTCAAGCAGCCATCACCATCATCTCATTCCTGCCACGAGAGGTAAGTAGTGACATTAAACCTGATGGCACACAACTCAAATACAGATGTAAAATGTAACATGTGTTAAACAAAGGAGGAGCATCTGAAACAAAACCATGGTTAAATAAATATAACAAACAACCATTTTACCTGAGAGCTGCGAGTTACTGTCTGCATGTGATCTGGTATAAAAATGCACTACACAGCACAAGGAGGGGAGGAGAGCAGCCACTACGTCCACATAGAGCTCTGATCCTTCCTGCAACAATCTACAGCAGAGGGGTCAAACTCATTTTCATTCAAGGAAGGAAGGAAGGAAGGAAGGAAGGACGGAAGGAAGGAAGGAAGGAAGGAAGGAAGGAAGGAAGGAAGGAGGGAAGGAGGGAAAAGGAGGAGGAGAAGGAAAGATAGAGGGAAGACAGGACAGGTGGAAGGAAGGAAGGAAGGAAGGAAAAGAAGACAAAGGAAGGAAGGAAGGAAGGAAGGAAGGAAAGATGGAGGGAAGACAGGACAGGTGGAAGGAAGGAAGAAAAAGAAGACAAAGGAAAGATGGAAGGAAGGAAGGAAGGAAGGAGTGAGGAAGGATGGAAGGAAAAGGAGGAGGAGAAGGAAGGAAGGAGTGAGGAAGGACGGAAGGAAAAGGAGGAGGAGAAGGAAAGATGGAGGGAAGACAGGACAGGTGGGAGGAAGGAAGGAAAAGAAGACAAAGGAAAGATGGAAGGAAGGAAGACAGGAAGAAAAGATGGAAGGAAGGAATTAAGTAACAAAGAATGAAAAGAAGGAAGGAAAAGAAGACAGGAAGTGGGCCGGGGTGGACCCCTTGGCGGGCCGGTTCTGGCCCACGGGCCGCATGTTTGACACCCCTGATCTACATGAATAACAAATACTTACGTCTGTGCTAAAAACATATTTCTACACACCCATAAAAGAGCACACCTCACCGGGACATAAATACTGCTCCACCAGGACGGTCGGGTAGAGAGAGGCCAGCCTGCTGCGGGTAGAGAGAGAGGCCGGCCTGCTGCGGGTAGAGAGAGGCCAGCCTGCTGCGGGTAGAGAGAGGCCAGCCTGCTGCGGGTAGAGAGAGAGGCCAGCCTGCTGCGGGTAGAGAGAGAGGCCAGCCTGCTGCGGGTAGAGAGAGAGGCCAGCCTGCTGCGGGTAGAGAGAGAGGCCGGCCTGCTGCGGGTAGAGAGAGAGGCCAGCCTGCTGCGGGTAGAGAGAGAGGCCGGCCTGCTGCGGGTAGAGAGAGGCCGGCCTGCTGCGGGTAGAGAGAGAGGCCAGCCTGCTGCGGGTAGAGAGAGGCCAGCCTGCTGCGGGCTGCTTGCAGCTACATTTAAGAGGACTGAGAGGTGATAAGCGCTCACCTGTTATCAGTTAGGCTTATTACGGGGTGTGGCCGCACCGGCAAGAGGAAGGGGAGAGCCCGACTCATCATACTTACTTTTCCTGGTAATGAATGACTTTGACATTGATGTAACTCAGGTACTTTTTGGGAGAAGTAATGAGGAACTATAATGAATGACTTTTTCAAAGTAAGGTGCCCAACACTGCTCACCTCCTGTGTCGTCCTGCAGGTGTTTGTCTGGATGGGAAACGAGGCGCGTGAGGAAGAGAAGACCGAGGCCGCAGCTTCAGGTGAGAGAGACTGGAGGTTAGACATGATGTGGACCAGGTGAACTCCTTCCTTCCTTCCTTCCTTTCTCCTCCCTCCCTTCCTTCCTCAGCTTCAGGTGAGAGAGACTGGAGGTTAGACACGATGTGGACCAGGTGAGGACAGGTGAACTCCTTCCTTCCTTCCTTCCTTCCTTCCTTCCTCCCTTCCTTCCTCCGCTTCAGGTGAGAGAGACTGGAGGTTAGACATGATGTGGACCAGGTGAGGACAGGTGAACATGTAAGCAGGTCTAACTGTCAGACTGTCATGTAGCTGTAAGGTACCTGGAGAGCGACCCGGCCGGCAGAGACCCCTGCACCCCCACGGTGACGCTGAAGCAGGGATTTGAACCGCCAACCTTCACCGGCTGGTTTCTGGGCTGGAACCGGGACTTCTGGACCGTGGACCCGCTGCAGCGCACCATCGAGAGCCTGCAGGTGTAAAACATGTGACCCAGTGTTTCCATATGATAAAGCAGCTCTACATCATCAATACACCTACCTGTGTGTGTGTATGTGTGTGTGTGTCTCTGTGTGTGTGTGTGTGTGTGTGTGTGTATGTATATGTGTATGTGTGTGTGTATATGTGTGTCTCTGTGTGTGTTTGTGTGTTTGTGTGTGTGTGTGTGTGTGTGTGTGTATGTGTGTAGTGATCATGCTCAGTGGTCACATGTTCAGATGGAACCATTTTTGAGGTACTTGTACTTAACTGTAGTATTTCCATGTGATGCTACTTTTTACATTTCAGAGGGAAATCTAGCAGTGAAAGCATAGAAGTATTATGAGTGGTAGTTAAAGCATTGAGCTCTATAGAGGTTTGGCTCCTCCGTGTGGACGCAGACTGAACTGCAGCTTCCATCATTCTAATAGATAAGATATATTTCTGCAGCATGTACATGTGGATAAAAGAGTACGCAGAGGAGATCATGGCAAAGATCAAGAAGGTTGTGTCAGATGAGAGCAATAGCTATGATAGTGTTGAATGTTTGTTGTGGAAGTGAAAAATAGTGTTGGGGTGTGGGTGGTGGGATAGTACAGATCGCTGTGGAGAGTCCGGTCAGGGCTCTGGTGGGTCTCCATAACCAGACCGTGGAGTGCAAAGAGAGTTCTTTATTTCTGCCAGAGGTGGGTGTTCGTACAGAGACTTGGAGGTGTGTGGTTTCTAGAATATACAATGATATATAACAGAAAAGACCACACTCAGGTAAAACATCCTCATTATACAACAAAAAAGGGGTAATTAGTTAACAAATATTAGCTTAAAGGTTTACCACATTAACTCTCTATTTACTACTTTAACTCAAACTAATTATGTTTCACAATATCAAACTGAAACCTACTTACAGGACAAATGGACGCACACAATCCTCTTGGACTGGAAAACTAGCTCTGAAACATCCAAACTCAACTGAAAGCTCCTACAAGCATGTCTAATGCTCTCTTCTTTGCTGCTAGCAAAACTGGCTTTGTTGCCAAACAGAACAGCTACAGTGCGCCCTCTACTGGTTAACAGTTAGCTCTAGACAGCCTTTTCAACAGTAAGTGTAGAGATTATTCAATTTACTTTTGAGGCAGCACAGCTAGAAATATACATATTGATAAAAAAGGCAGGTTCATGACATTTGGATAAATCAGTACTCTATTAAAATGTTGGAACGCAAATGTAGAGGATATGCAGTTTGTTGTTGGCGCTTATGTATGCATTGTGTACATGATTTCTTACATGTGAAAAGCAGAAAAGGAGCTGGGATTGTTAGTTAATGCCCAAAGAAAAGTATCAAAGGACGGGAAGATTAGTGCTAAACAGCTATTTAGAAGTCTAGGCAAAGTTTATTTACATACCAGAGATGTGTGTGCTCAAGAAACTGTATGTAGGTTAACTAATGTCCATCTGTAGGAATGTTCAAAGAAAGTTGTATTATACCTACAGGGGATAATATAGTTAAAATGAGTTTGCCTTTAAGTGTGTTGAGGCAAAAGGCAGAGTCACATATTATTGTAAGTCTTTACATTCACAAATGTAAGTTTAATAATACTGCCTGGATGATCAGATTCATTAAACAGAATGTGGAATTATTCTGATTATTTCTCATTTATACACAAAGACAGAAAATAACTTCAATAAAAATAGATGTTAAACATGAAGCTGAAGCTCCACACAGGATAAAAACGCTGACTCTTCATTTATTTCCACGTTTATTAGAATTAGGTCTTTGTTTATTATCAGCATGGTCCCACCAGCCTCCCTTCAGACCAGTAGAAAACTGTACAGCATATAAAAGTGGTAGATCAGTGGATACAATGAGTTAGAAGAAGTGATTTAAAGGAAGATAAAGACTTATCAAACAGGTTGATCCAGAGCCCTGACAGCAAAGACCAGGCTCCATATTTATCTGTGCTGATAATCAGCACTAATTCATTTCCCTCCACTCAGTGTGAAGTTAGAGAAAAACTAATGGAGGCTTTATTTATTGAATGATTGATGTGTTTAAACTGCTGATGGCACAGATAGATTTCAAAGAGCTGTAAGGACACATAAGTCAACAGGAGGTTCAGCTGGAGATGAGTTGGACAGTGGAGAAGATACATTTCATGTTTTTAATCAAGTTGTGTCCGTTTGCATCATTATCGCTGTGTGCACTGTTGTACAATACATGCAAGATGCTGCACTAATGTAGAAAACTAGATGGAAAGGATGTGATTGGATAGGGCTGGATCACATGATCTCACCTACAAGTTTAAATGATAGAGTTATTGTTGAACACACACATTGTTAAAGAGATATAAACTGTTCATTTGAACATATTTCTGTATATTAAAGCTGGATACCTTTAATATTTACACACTGAGACTCTGAAAAGTCATCTGGAGCCTTTAAAAGTCATCAAATCTTTAAATCAATCCTAAAACAAACAGCTAAGCAATGATGATAGAAATGGAATAAAACAGTAAACACTGTTGGGTTGAAGATTAAAACGTATTATTGTTGAATAAGGAGACAGAACACACATTATTTCTACTCTGCTGCTCTGACTGTGGTAAAACAGCCACGTCTCACTCTCTCCCAGCAGTAATCCTTCTCCTGCTGAAAGTCACAGTCAATTCTCTTCTGCTTCATTCATTAGTTTTAGTCCTCGTTAACTCTCAGTGTGATTCTGAGACGCTTGATAAATATGAGCCCAGGCTCACAGTCTGACTTATAACACCTGTTTTTATCTTCAGCTAAATCCAGAGATAACTGTTCAGTTTGGAGTCAGTTAAGAGACTTAAGTGAAGACCACAAAATCCAGATCCAGACTCCAGATGGATCATCAGGATCCAGCTGATCCTCTCTCAACACTCCTGGATGTTCACTCACTCTGACAGAGATCACTTCCATCTGATGAGAGAAGAAGAAAGAACAGAGGAGATAAATGAGTGTTTAGTGAGACTCACTTGATCAGCTGTCAGTCAGTGATGCAGCACATCCAGTATAAAGAGCAGCAGGGACTTCAGTCCTGTTCAGACCACAAGTGGAACAGCTGTGCAGCGTAGCTTGCTTCCTTTCAGCTCTCATGTTAACATGTTGGAGTGAACACACTGAGCTCCAAGCTCACACACCTGCACACACTTTTACTATCAAGTGTGTTTCCTCTGCAGATTTCACTCAAGTACACAGAGGAAATAAAGTGCTGAGAGTCATGAACACATCATTACTGCAGAAAGAGAGACATTCACTCATCAGTTTACTGATGGATTTACTGCTGATACATGTCAACTCTTATCAAAGTTTAAAGCTACAGAGTCTCTGTGGGATTTGAAGATGTTTCCTGCTGTTAAATCATCACATGACAATCAGTCAGAGCTCTCAGCTAAACAGCTGCTGTGATTCCTGGACTTCAGCAGAGGTTCTGGTCTGTATAAAGACCACATGGTTACTAAACGTAATGATGCTTGTGTGAAATCAGAGCCAGTGATTTGCAGGCTGCAGTCAGACTGATCTTAGAGCTCTGACAAAGATGAACTGATCAATAGTTTAGTGTTGAAATGAGAGAACAAACACTTTGAGATCAGATTTGATGATGAGGATCACTGTCTCTATACATCTTGTAAGGCTGTCAGCTGTAATCCAGCTTTATTTCCTGCAGACATCAACACAACAACAACAGTCGTCTTCACATCAACTCAAACATATGATCACAACAAGCTTCTGGCTCATCTGATTGGCTGACTGTTCCCTCTCTCTCTGTCTTTCTGTCCAATCCTGAAGCCTGTCACCATTCTCCTCTCACAGCTTCACTGAGGAAAAGCAGCACTGAGAAGGATGGAGCTTCACCAGAGGCCTGTACTATGAAGCTGGATTAACCTACCCAGGATATCTCTCCGTTACCTGGATTGACTTAACCAGACATTCGCAGTCTAGGATAAGCGGTAATACGAAGCTGGATATCAACTCGGTAAATCAACCCAAGGTTTTCCAATCTGGATCTCTGCACGCTCACATAAAGGGGAGGAGTCTGCAGCGTCTGACCAATCACAGCGCGCTCACATAAAGGGGAGGAGTCTGCAGCGTCTGACCAATCACAAACATGCAGAAACCCTGCAGAGCAGCCTCCTTTACCATGGAGGAGCAGACAATTATTCTTCAACTATATGAAGAATTCAAACATCATCCAGGCCAAAAACAACTCTGAAGAAGCAAAAGCCAGGAAGCAATGCTGGCAGGAAATTGCCAACTCTGTTAATGTGTAGATTCATGAGATCATACAATATATATTATTATGCGCTTCAACCATTTGAGTGAATGATGTCAAACCAACTGTATAACATACAGACTAATATCCCTCATGTGCCTCAATGATTATTTTACAAATATCTTTTCGTCAATTTTTTACAATTACAATAAATAAATACAGTTATTATGCTCCCTGACACTTTGATCTCAGGATGTCAAACCTACAGACTAATATCCCTCATGTGCCTCAATGATTATTTTTTAAATATATATTTTGGCTAATTAAAAAATTGCATCTATCCCTAAAACTCTTTCTCTCCTAAGCGCTCCTCTCACGATCCGCACCAATGTTGACAGGATCTTTTAAGAATGGGCAGGTCATTTTCTAAGAGAGCTGATTGGTCAGGAGGTGGTGCTTTTATACTCGTTGATCTCTTATCCAGAACATAACCTGCTCCGGAGCAGATTAGCCGTTCAGCATCAGTTGCCATGGTGATTTACCAGGTAAGAAGTGAACCAGTGTCGTAGTACGGAAAACCCCGGGTTAACCCTGAAGTTACCTTGATAAGAGAAAATCCAGCTTCGTAGTACAGGCCTCAGGAAATACTGGATCTTTGCTTTGATACTGACTGTGTTTAATACTAAACTGCTGAAACCAGCACAGACTGACTCCAACTCTCTACTGACCCCAGATCCTCCAGTCTGCAGTCTGGACTCTGCTGAAGATCAATCAGCTGCTTCACGTCTGATTCCTTCAGGTCGTTGGAGCTCAGATCCAGCTCTCTCAGATGGGAGGGGTTGTCCTTCAGAGCTGAGGCCAGATAATCACAGCTGATCTTTGACAAACTGCAGCGCCACAATCTGAATAAAGAATAAATGAAGTCAGTTTAGAAACAAAGTTCATGTTTGAAATGATGAAATGTTTCATAATCTGTTCAGAGCTGAAGAAGATTTAAATGTAGAAGTTTAGAAAATGTGTGTGTCTGTGTGTATGTATGTGTGTGTGTGTTTGTTACTGTGTGTGTGTGTGTATATGTGTGTGTATATGAATGTGTGTGTATGTGTGTGTATGTGTGTGTGTGTATATGTGTGTATGTGTGTGTGTGTGTGTATGTGTGTGAATGTGTGTGTGTGTGTTATAATGTGTGTGTGTGTGTGTGTGTGTGTATGTGTGTGTGTGTGTGTGTGTGTATGTGTGTGTGTGTGTGAGTGTGTGTGAGTGTGTGTGTGTGTCTGTGTGTGTGAGAGAGAGAGAGAGAGAGAAAGAGTGTGAGTGTGTGTGTGTGTGTGTCTGTGTGTGAGTGTGTGTGTGTCTGTGAGTGTCTCTGTGTGTGTCTCTGTATATGTGTGTGTGTGTGTGTCTGTGAGTGTGTGTCTCTCTGTGTCTCTGTGTGTGTGTGTGTGTGTGTCTGTGTGTGTGAGTATGTGTGTGTGTCTGTGTGTGTGTGTGTGTCTGTGTGTGTGCGTGTGTATGTGTGTCTCTGTGTGTGTGTGTGTGTGTATGAATGTGTGTATGAATGTGTGTATGTATGAATGTGTGTATGTGTGTGTATGTGTGTCTGTGTGTATGAATGTGTGTGTGTGTATGTGTGTGTATGAATGTGTATACATGTGTGTGTGTTTGTGTGTGAGTGTGTATGTGTGTGTGTGTGTAAAATGTAACAGGAAGGCACCGCCATCTTTTCAAAATAAAATTAGGGCGAATGATTAATAAGGTTTATGAGAGTGGAGGTGCCTTCCTGTTACACACACACACATACACACACACACACACACACACACACACAGGAACACACGCATACACACATACACACGTATACACACACACACACACACACACACACACACACACACACACACACACACACACACACAGTAACACACACTAAGCGTTTAGGGTGTGTGTGTGTGTGTGTGTGTGTGTGTGTGTGTGTGTGTGTGTGTGTATGAGTGTGTGTGACTGTGTGTGTGTGTGTGTTAATGTGTGTGTGTGTGACTGTACATTCTACACATTTGTGTTCAGCAAATCCTGAAAATTATGAACCAAACATTTGAAACTTCACTGAAGAATTTAAATTTAATAAAAAGAAATAAATCTACCAAAGCTACAGTCAGTGAACTCACATCAGAGCCTCCAGTCTACAGTTTGGACTCTCCAGTCCAGCAGACAGACGCTCCACTGATGAATCAGACAGATTGTTTCCACTCAGGTCCAGTTGTGTCAGATGGGAGGGGTTGCACTTCAGAGCTGAGGCCAAAACTTCACAGTGAGTCTCTGAGAGTCCACAGTCCCGAAGTCTGTAATGACACAAATATTCCAACATATGTTATCATGAAAGAGGACACTTTATATTTACTTCATGCATTTGATGATCAAACAGTTTGATGCTCATTATTTTGATGAACATTTGTTCTTCACATCATCTTTTTATTAAATCTATTTTGATGCATGTTATTCCTTAAATGTAAAAATGAAGTTCAGAGAAAGTTCAGACAGGAAGAGCATCTTTTTTACAAGCTCACATCTATAGTTTGATTTCTCATCCCTCAGTCATTCTGATCTTTCTCACAGCTCATCATTTCCTTTCTGTCATTTCTGGGGCATCATTTAAGACGTCAGCTGTTCACATCACCTGCTCACATCTAACCCATAGCACGCTGACACACCTTCTTTGTCAGTCTATCATATTGCAGCTGTCTTTTTAAATGTTTCTCCCTCTCTGCTCAGTGCTTTCAGAGCTGCTGCATATCAGGATGATTCAGATTCAAGGAGTTGACTCTTGGGAGAAATGTCAAGTATCAGGCTTTGTCAACCAGCTCAGTCTGCTGTTGTACTCACTGCATGTTTATCAATTGTAGCCTGTTCATTGAAGCAGTGTTCAGTCAGCGTGACTGCTCTCTGCTACTGTGGGAACATGTGTGTGCAAATATTAGTAGCCTAGTACTTGGATTTCTATCTAGATATTGTAGCTGCGTTGCTGTCTGCATCACTTTAACTTCCTCTCTTCAAGCAGCAATAGTTTTACCTAGCCTTTGTTCAAAAGTCAAGTCACACACAGATGAGATCAGCTGTCCTAATTAACGTTGATTCAGGTGCCTAGTGAGCCGCAGTCTGTGTCCAGCCAAAGATCTTCTCTGAGAGAAGATGCTTCCTCGCTCTGTCTTGTTTCTTCATCAAACAATGTTCATGAAACATGGCCACTCTAAAGATTTCCAGTCAGTAAGTAAGCATCTTTCTTTGCTCACAGGTAACATCTATCACAAGAGCTTTTCATAAAGTCACTTTGAAGGTTGTTTCTATGCAGCATTTAACTTTGTATTTGGGTTCCAGTGATTCAGCAGTAAGCTTCCTAGCTAGCGCTGCATGTACGTAGCTGCTAGGCTAAATAGTAAACTTCACTGTTAGAGTTTTATTTGATTTCCAACATTTGTACAGAGCTGACCATGCTCCTCTGATTCTGATGATTCTGGACAGGAAACACTTATTTTCATGCTTCGTCTTTCACTTTAGTTTCCTTTCATTCATTCAGAACATCTTCATCAGTAAGGACTTCATCTTCATCAGTAAGGACTTCATCTTCATCAGTAAGAACTTCATCTTCATCAGTGAGTGTAGTGTATCTTCTGCTACAGATCTATGTATTTCTATGTATTTCTATTATTGTATTTCTAAGCTAAAGTTCTGTCTCTGTGTGTAGGCCTTAAAGTATAGTTTATATAACAGTCAGTGTCTTCATGTGAAATCTGGTTCCATCCAGTATAATGGTAATTAATATCTAGAGGTTGTCAAATGGCAAAGGCATTGGAATTTGGAATATAAACAAGTATAGATTGTGCCCTTTTAAGAATGAGAAGCAGAGTGCTCATGTCTGGGAAATTGTATACATTGTGGGGTGTAACTTCAGTATAAAAAGATTGTACACGTAAAATAACGGACAGGGACACTTCAGCCTCAAATTGACAAAGGTCTGTCTCCACTGACCTAGGCAGGGTTCTAATTGATAATTGGTAATAAAGAAAACTAAAAGGAACTTCGACTTGGTCGTTAATCCAGTCTTACTCATCTTCATCAGTGAGGACTTCATCTTCATCAGTGAGGACTTCATCTTCATCGGTGAGGACTTCATCTTCATCGGTGAGGACTTCATCTTCATCGGTGAGGACTTCGACTTCATCTTCCTCGGTAAGGACTTCATCTTCCTCATTAAGGACTTCATCTTCATCATTAAGGACTTCATCTTCATCAGTGCTACATGTAGCATCAGATCATCATTCAGCTCACTGTGTTCAGCAGCAGTTATGTTTCTGTAAACCTGACAGCGTTTCTGTTTTATTTATAGAAGCATCACATTGTTGGCTCTCGCAGCATCATTCAGATTCTTTTATTGTGTTTTTATTTGTATTTATTTAGTGTTCTTATGTGTGAAGGACTCTGGACCAATGATATTGTGTTTAAAGTGATATAAATAAGTTGAAGTTGATGCATCAGCAGCTTCACCATCGCTGGCTACAACACCAGCAGCATTTCAGAGTAAAAGTCAAATGTTGAGCTGCATGTATTCTGCTGTCATTTCACTGATTACGTTATTTTATTTAGCGTCGCTGTCATTATGACTATGACAACATGATGTAGATGACAGGTGATGTGATCTACAGGCTGACTGTGTAGTTATTCTATCATATTTACTATATGATTTTAGAAGCCCCTTTTCTTCTGAAGATGAATTCATTGACCTCTTTTATTCTTCCTTTAACAAGGTCTACAGATATATCACATGAAGGAGCACGTTGATCTTCACACTCAGGTTATTTATTAATGATGTCACGTACTCAGCAGACATGTGAGGTCATTATCAGCTCCTCTTCAACATCTAGACTGTTGGTCATCTACAGCATCCTGATGGCTCTTCAATAAATGACAGATGAAAGGTGTGTAAAGCTAACAGCTATGGTAAGCTCTGCATATAACTGGTGGTTGGTGCTTCATGTTTAGTCTCACCATTCTTTAGCTGCTCTCTAATCTCTGCTCACTGCTGAGCTCCTTGGAGCTTCCAATCATCTCTGACTTCAATCATCATTGTATGTTACTGCCTAGTTTAATAAGTACAAGTTAGTCCTGATCTCTAGCATTGCTGGCTATGGCCCATCATGCAACAGGGCAGACTGGACAAGTTCACATTGGTAGCTGTTCAAGTCATCATGCCCGTTAGCATCGCTGCTGCTAATGGAGCTCTGGTTTTATTATATCGGCTTATGATTGACATGTTTATTATTCTTAGCGTGCAATAAAGAAACCTGTCATGCTCATTATTTAGTTTCATCTTTTATTATTATTATTAGGGCCCAAGCACTATACAGTGCGAAGGCCCTATTGTATCTGTAGAAATTATTATTATAGTTCTGCCTAAACAAACGCCTTTTGGACCCCCTAAACGTGCCCCAAAAGTCACCAAAATTTGCACGTACATCAGACCCGGCGAAAAATTTGATATTTTAAGGTCCGCCAAAATGGCCGTCGCAAAATGGCTCAATAGCGCCCCCTATTGAATATAAAAATGTGAGAGATTGACGTACATGAACGAAACTTGGTATATATATATATATATATCATGTCCAGACGCACAAAAAAGTCTATACGGCCCATGACGTCACTCCAACAGGAAGTCGGCCATTTTGAAAAATATGTGCGATTTTGGCGTTTTCCACGCCTCGTACTTTAACGAACTCGTCCTAGGGATTCAATCCGACCGACTTCAAATTCACTCAGAAACATCTTGAGACATTGGAGATGAAAAGTTATCAAAAAATTTCTGATTAGGGATTTGGTTGCTTCGTGGCGATGTGAGGAATTTTGATGTTTCGCCATTAAACAGGAACAGCTGGCCAAATGGGGGTACTGCACCCCGTAGAAGATTCAGAAAATTGAGCCCCTCCCTCCAGATGGACGTAGATGAACAAAATTTGGTATGTATATGTATCACATAAAGAGGCACAAAAAAGTCTCTTGGACCCCCACCCTCACTCCAACAGGAAGTCGGCCATTTTGAAGTGAATTTGCAATTTTGGCGCGGTTTGATAGAATTTTCACACCACATACTTTAATGAATTCCTCCTAATCCAACCAACTTTATATTGACTGTGTATGCGTCACAGTAAGTCTCGCTCAGTAGTGGCGGGGCGGGGGAGCTTGGGCCCGATCATCGCTGCTTGCAGCTTTAATTATTATTATTATTCTTCAAGATAATCCTGAAAATTATGAACCAAACAGTGAAGGATGTGAATTAAATCAAAAGAAAACAATCTGCCAAAGTTACAGTCAGTGAACTCACTGCAGAGTCTTCAGTTTACAGTTTGGACTCTCCTGTACAGCAGACAGAAGCTTCTCTGATGAACCAGACAGTTTGCTGAGATTCAGGTGCAGCTCTGTCAGATGAGGGTTGGACTTCACAGCTGAGGTCACAACTTCACATTCAGTGTCTGAGAGATTAAAGTCAGTAAGTCTGTAATGACACAAATATTACAACATATTATCATGAAGTGGCTCAAGGTTCAGACTAACAAGGAGAACACATGTTTGAATCTCAAAAACTAAAATAATGTATTAAAGTAAGTTATTAACAAACTAAATGTAAACTCCATGTGTAATGTGTAGAATCAGTAGTGTAGGGAAGTGCATGGATGAGGGGAAATGTGTGCTAGACAATAACAAACACATGAAGCAAAGAAAGAAAAGAGATGTTGCTGGTGGAAGAGAGAGGGAAACACTGAGCAGGCCAGCTTTGATAAGGTGATCCAGCCCAAAGCCCAGCTGATGCTTCAGACTTATGACTCCATTATTATTATTATTATTATTATTATTATTATTATTATTATTATTATGAGTTTGACTCTTATTATCTTGATTAACATTAGTTCTTCACATCAGTGGTTCAGATAATATGATGGACAAGTTCACATTGGCAGCTGTTCAAGTCATCATGCCCGTTAGCATCGCTGCTGGTAATGGAACTCTGTTTTTATGATACTCTGCTTATGATTGATATGTTTATTATTCTTAGTGTGCATTGGAAATAAAAGAAAACTGTCATGCTCATTATTTAGTTTCATCTCTTAGATTATGCACCTTGTTCTTTTTTTCTTTCCATCTATTCAGCAGATTCAAACTAATCCTGAAAATTATGAACCAAACATTTGAAACTTCAGTGAAGGATTTGAATTTAATAAATAGAAGAAAAAGAAATCTACCAAAGTTACAGTCAGTGAACTCACCTCAGACCCAGTTTACAGTTTGGACTCTCCTGTACAGCAGACAGAAGCTTCTCTGATGAATCAGACAGGTTGATGAGTCCCAGGTGCAGCTCTGTCAGATGAGGGTTGGACTTCACAGCTGAGGTCACAACTTCACAGTCAGTGTCTGAGAGTCCAAAGGCAGTAAGTCTGTAATGACACAAATATTACAACATATTATCATGAAGTGGCTCAAGGTTCAGACTAACAAGGAGAACACATGTTTGAATCTCAAAAACTAAAATAATGTATTAAAGTAAGTTATTAACAAACTAAATGTAAACTCCATGTGTAATGTGTAGAATCAGTAGTGTAGGGAAGTGCATGGATGAGGGGAAATGTGTGCTAGACAATAACAAACACATGAAGCAAAGAAAGAAAAGAGATGTTGCTGGTGGAAGAGAGAGGGAGACACTGAGCAGGCCAGCTTTGATAAGGTGATCCAGCCCAAAGCCCAGCTGATGCTTCAGCCTGATGACTCCATTATTATTATTATTATTATTATTATTATTATTATTATTATTATTATTATTATTATTATTATTATTATTATTATTATTATTATGAGTTTGACTCTTATTATCTTGATTAACATTAGTTCTTCACATCAGTGGTTCAGATAATATGATGGACAAGTTCACATTGGCAGCTGTTCAATTCATCATGCCCGTTAGCATCGCTGCTGGTAATGGAACTCTGTTTTTATGATACTCTGCTTATGATTGATATGTTTATTATTCTTAGTGTGCATTGGAAATAAAAGAAAACTGTCATGCTCATTATTTAGTTTCATCTCTTAGATTATGCACCTTGTTCTTTTTTTCTTTCCATCTATTCAGCAGATTCAAACTAATCCTGAAAATTATGAACCAAACATTTGAAACTTCAGTGAAGGATTTGAATTTAATAAATAGAAGAAAAAGAAATCTACCAAAGCTACAGTCAGTGAACTCACCTCAGACCCAGTTTACAGTTTGGACTCTCCTGTACAGCAGACAGAAGCTTCTCTGATGAATCAGACAGTTTGTCGAGCCACAGGTGCAGCTCTGTCAGATGAGGGTTGGACTTCACAGCTGAGGTCACAACTTCACAGTCAGTGTCTGAGAGTTCAAAGTCAGTAAGTCTGTAATGACACAAATATTACAACATATTATCATGAAGTGGCTCAAGGTTCAGACTAACAAGGAGAACACATGTTTGAATCTCAAAAACTAAAATAATGTATTAAAGTAAGTTATTAACAAACTAAATGTAAACTCCATGTGTAATGTGTAGAATCAGTAGTGTAGGGAAGTGCATGGATGAGGGGAAATGTGTGCTAGACAATAACAAACACATGAAGCAAAGAAAGAAAAGAGATGTTGCTGGTGGAAGAGAGAGGGAGACACTGAGCAGGCCAGCTTTGATAAGGTGATCCAGCCCAAAGCCCAGCTGATACTTCAGACTGATGACTCCATTATTAAAATCATTTTATTCCTTTAATATAAAACAACAGTTGAGAGATAAACAGGAAACAAGAGGAGAGAGATCAGTGGAAGCAGCAGTTATACTGGAAGCATCTTAACCAGTAAGCTACCAGAACACTCCCAGTTCAGCTGATGCTGTCTCACTGTGCTTGAATGAAACAATCATTCTCATCACTCTCTCTCAGACCTGCACACTTTAATCTTTGTTTAGCTTTAATCTTGCAGATGAAGGAGAGAACATGGAGTTACATTGAGGCTTCCATAATGTGCACAGTGTGTGTGTGTGATCTGATCCCATGTCTGTCTCCACTAAGTTAACATGAGGACATCTTGATTAGAAAAGCACTTTTACTGTCCACTATGTTTAATGTGACTGCAGGATATTTAGACTCAGTTCAGCTCAGTGAACAGTTCCAGTTGAGAAAGATCATCTCTCTTTGCTACCTGCTGCTGTCAGGTTCACATCCATAAGCAGCTACATTTACTGACTGTTCACAAAACATTAATGAAACTAATAATCAAAGATGATTCAGATCTTATTTTAAAGCCTGCTGAGTAAAATCAGGTATTACCTGTATGTCTGATTATATATCATGTAATAATAATTTTACTGCTTTCACTGATAACTGTAAAATACTGATATATGTTATGATAAAATGCTGCTGTAATAAAACCTCAACCACAACCTCTAAAATCCTTCATGTGTTTCACCAGGTTTGAATGAATCCTCCAACACACAAAGGAAGAGAAAGAGAAGAAAACACTGTCAAATCCAATAATGACTAGAAATAAATAGAATAACTGTTCATTAACTTAACAGCTATAAACATCCACATTATTTACACATCTGAGACTAAATATAACTGACATGTTATTTCACACATAAACAACTATTTTAACTATAATAAAACATTTATATTATTTATATTTGAAGAACTAAACTACTAATCTACACCGATTTATAATGTTAATCACATCTGGACTTACAGAGCCTTTCTGCAGTTCCTCACAGCTGGGATCAGTCTCCGTCGTCCATGCTCTGATGTGTTGTACTTCTTCAGGTCCAACTCATCCAGAGGCTCCTCTGACATCTGCAGCATGTAGGCCAGAGCTGAGCAGTGGATCTCAGAGAGTTTCTCTGATCTGTTCTCTGACTTCAGGAACTCTTGGATCTCCTGATGTACTGAGTGGTCGTTCATCTCCATCAGACAGTGGAAGATGTTGATGCTTCTGTCAGGAGAGATATCACGACTGTTCATCTCCTTCAGGTTGTTGATGGCTCTCTGGATGGTTTCTGGACTGTTGTCTGTCTGACCCAGCAGGCCTCCTAAGAGACTCTGGTTGGACTCCAGAGAGAGGCCATGAAGGAAGCGGACAAACAGGTCCAGGTGGCCATTTTCACTGAAGAGAGATTTCTGCATGGCTCCCTTCAGGAAGTCATCCAGAGATGAGTAATTGCAGTATCCTCCCAGGAAGTCCTTCAGTACCTTTGTCTTCCTGCTGGTGTAACAGTGGTACATGTAGACTGCAGCCAGAAACTCCTGAACGCTCAGATGAACAAAGCTGTAGACTGGTTTCTGGAAGATCACACTCTCTCTTTTGAAGATCTCTGTACAAACTCCTGATAACACTGAGGCCTCTGTGACATCGAGAAAACACTGCTTCAGGTCTTCTTGGTAGAACATGATGTTTCCTTTCTCCAGTTGTTCCAACGCCAGCCTCCCCAGCTTCAGAAGAAGGTTCATGTCAGCCTCCGTCAGCTCCTGTGGACTCGTCTCATGTCCCTCATCATACTTGTTCTTCTTCCTCTTTGTCTGAACCAGCAGGAAGTGTGAGTACATGTCAGTCAGGGTCTTGGGCAGCTCTCCTCTCTGGTCTGTAGTCGACATGTGGTCCAGAACTGTAGCAGTGATCCAGCAGAAGACTGGGATGTAACACATGATGTGGAGGCTCCTGGATGTCTTGATGTGTGAGATGATTGTGCTGGACTGCTCTTCATCACTGAATCTCCTCCTGAAGTACTCCTCCTTCTGGGGGTCAGTGAAGCCTCGTACTTCTGTTACCCTGTCCACACAGGAAGGAGGGATCTGATTGGCTGCTGCAGGTCGGGAAGTTATCCAGACGAGAGCCGAGGGAAGCAGCTTCCCCTGGATGAGGTTTGTCAGCAGCACGCTGACTGATGACTTCTGTGTGACATCAGACACGACCTCACTGTTGTTGAAATTCAGTGAAAGTCTGCTTTCATCCAGGCCGTCAAAGATGAACAGAACTTTACAGCCAGCGAGCTTCTCTGCTGTGAGCTTCTGTAATGTTGGATAGAAAACATGGATCAGCATGAGCAGACTGTACTGCTCATCTTTGATCAAGTTCAGTGACCTGAACGAGAACATAATCAGCAGACTGATATCTTGGTTGTTGGAGCGCTGTGCCCAGTCCAAAGTGAACTTCAGCACTGAGAAGGTTTTTCCAACGCCAGCGACGCCGTTCATCAGAACCACTCTGACTCTGTGTAAGACTTCACAGATGTCCTGATCCTTGGTTGGAGCGTCATGGAGGGTCTTCATCTTGGAAGCTGTTTCAAGCTGCCTCACCTCATGTTGGGTATGAACCTCTTCAGTTTCCTGTTGGTCAGGTAAGACTTTAAAGATGTCCTGACACTTGATTGGAGTGTCATGGAGGGTCTTCATCTTGGAAGCTGTTTCAAGCTGCCTCACCTCATGTTGGGTATTAACCTCTTCACTCTGTCCCTCTGTGATGTGGACCTCAGTGAAGATGCTGATGAGGAAGGTTTTAGTTCCTGCTTCATCAGTTCCTTGAGTCACACATTCACATGTGCTGCTCAGACTGATCTGATGTTCATCTAAAACCTCCTGCAGACCACTTTCTGCTGAAAGAGAAGAAAAAAGGTAGAATGAACCAGAAATCAGTGTGACTGTTAATGTTCAGTAGGATAGAGGAGGTAGATTCCTGTTTTCAGAGATGATGACATCAGCAGACAGATCTTCAGTCTTACTTTGTACAGTGCTGGTCTGACTGTCTGTCTGCAGTCCAGCTCTGGTTCTGGATCTTTTTCCACACTGGGGACAGGAGGAGACTCCTGATGAAGCAGACTGGTCCCAGTATGAGACTCCTGATGAAGCAGACTGGTCCCAGTATGAGGTGATGCACTGTCTGCAGAACCAGTGTCCACAGCTGGTATAGACTGGATCCTTCAGGACGTCCTGACACAAAGAACAGCAGGACAGCTGCTCCTCCACAGAAACAGCCCTCCTCTTCCTCTCTCTGTGGACATGAACACATTCTTTATGTCACATGACATTAGTGGAGGCCAACCGACAGCTCACAAGCTGCATGCAGCTCTTTCCCCACATAAACAGTCCAGACTGTCAGTATTTACACACTTACACACTTTCTGTTCTTCAGCCTCTGAGATTCAACACATTCAACTTGAAATAAAATAAAATAAACTACAATCACAAGAGTTCAACAGTAATTAGACAGAGACAACAATGTGCCAGCAAAGGCAGAGAAGAAGAAGAAGAAAGCAAGCTAGTAAACATGGATGTGACAAACTACAATTCAAATGATTATTATGGTTATTAATGACTGCATAATAAACCTGTGCTGTGTGAAGTTTAAGATGGCTCCATGTCATAAAGAAGACTGTTATAAAATAAAAGCCACCAGGAGATGAAAATAAAGGCTTTTATTAAAAATACAATAATATATAAAAGAACAATGTTTATAATGTAGATTATCAAATGATATTAAACTGAATCATCTTCAGGTCAGTTTACAGTAGAAACAGTCTCTTACTTTGTGTCTGAGGGTCCAGGTTCATTACTGAAGTATGGAGGTTCTTCATGAGACCGGTCACTCTTCATAGACAGACAGCTGGATATTACAGACTCTGCTCCGTCCTCCTCTTCCTCCTCTTTCTTCATCTTCTGGAGTCTGAGAGGTAAACCAGTAACACTGGAGACACACACACATACACAGTATAATAAACCCAGTCCTGCCTCTCAACTTAGTAGCTTCTTATTAGTTGACATGACTTTAACTACAACCATGTGTGTTTTCTAGTCATCACAAAGAGAAACTTTGACTCTGGTTTAAATCCAACAAACACACTTCAGATAAACATGTGTGTGCTTCTTAACTGTGACTTCTCTCTATTTAGAGCTCAGCAGTGAGTCACGTGACATCGCTGTGAGGACGCACAAACCAGGAAAACAACAACAGGAAACAACGTTTAACACCTCAAACTCTGTCATTTCACATTTAATCAACTAAACAATGAATGTGATCAATAATCATCAGATTGATCAATAATGACAGTAATCATTATTTACAGTCCTGATATTAACACTCACCTGCCTCACACTGTTTTCCTGCTTCTGCTCTGATGACTGAACAGACTTTCACCTTTACTCCCTACCTGTCTGCTCCTCCCTTCTTTTTTATTAGAAGTCACATGAGTGTCATTTATGATCTTTGTGAAGTTTTATGACTGTTGGTCTGCTGTTTGGTACAAACAGACACAAAGACTTCCTCACTGTAGTAAAAACACTTATTGTCCAGTAAAGGTGTGTTCTGTGTTAACAGATAAATGTGCAGCTACAGTCCACAGGGAGACTAAACTAAACCCTCTGACAGTAATGATCATAATACTGGAACTCAGACTGGGTCACCAATGTTCCTCTGACATCAACAACTGTCACACTTCCTGTCCAACTCCTCACCTCAATATACACAAACTACAAGAAAACCTCTTTATGTTGTTCTCTATCAGTAATAATATATATAACAGTCTTATTGTAAGCAGAACATATATCAGTGATGAAAGGAGGTTTCTACTACAGTACTAGTACTACAGTATGTTTACTGGTTCTCCTAGAAGAAGGACTAAATACTGCAGAGTCCCTCAGTATGATCCAATCCTCTAACAACATTTCTACAAGACACCAAAAACAAAAGAGCTCAAATGTTTTGGTTCTGTCATTTCATACTTATATCTACTTTCTGTCATTTGACATTTACACACACAAATAAAACAGTCTAATGATGGAAAGTTATTTCTCTTTGAGCTCTTTGTGACAGCAGATCAGGTTTGGCTGCTATCAAAGTATTACAGTATAACAGAGTAGTTAGAAACACAGAGGCTCCTCTTCCTCTTACTGACTGATCCAGAGAAGCTGTACTGATGTGATGTGTTGTAGTACTCAGCACAGCCACCAGAGGTCAGTGTGTACTGGTGGAACAGGCAGCTCAGAGTGGGGGGGTTAACATTACAGGACTAGTATAACAGAAATGCTTCTGACTGTGTTTGGGAGTATTTTAGGTTGAACTACATGATTTGATTGAAGTGTCAGTCTGCCTCCACCTGCACATCATCAGTGTTCAGCCTGCTGATTGGTCCTCAGGTCCTCCAGCAAGGTGAGTCTATCTCTGCTCCTGTCTACTCATTATTCTATCAGATACAAGTATTTAAACCCAGACACACTTTAATAAGTAGCATCAGTAAAGTCAGCAGCTTCCCTCTGTGATTTATTCTATGCATTGGTACTTTGTCACCTTTCTTGTTAGTTTTTAATGCTTTTGTTTGTTTGTGTCTGTTTTTCTTTACTCTTCAGTTTTTATGTTGTATGTCTCACAGTAGGAGGAGCACTCAGTAAGCCCTCATGGCTTTTATTGATCCTTCTGCACATTTCTCTTTTGTTAGTTATTGTTTTCTTTTCTTCATCTCAACAAGTTCTGCATATATCACTTTTCTTGTATTGTGTATTATTTTTCTTTCTGTGCAATAAATAAACGATATAAACTATAAACTAGAGTCTGATGATTGTATGAAGAGTTTTCACAACTCAACATGATGGATGGAAATCAATAGAGATATTATTTTATTCCACATGTTCTTCTTTCCTGTTAAACCTGCTGCCTACATTACCCACAATGCAATGCTACTGGATTCCCTCCACCACACAGATCTGAGGTTTATGAAATAATGAAGTCAATGCTCAGACTACAAAAAGATAATAAAACAAATATTGTTGTAATGTAGATTATCAAATGATATTAAACTGAATCATCTTCAGGTCAGTTTACAGTAGAAACAGTCTCTTACTTTGTGTCTGAGGGTCCAGGTTCATTACTGAAGGTTAGAGGTTCACCTTTAGACCGGTCACTCTTCATAGACACACAGCTGGATATTACAGACTCTGCTCCGTCCTCCTCTTCCTCCTCTTTCTTCATCTTCTGGAGTCTGAGAGGTAAACCAGTAGTACTGGAGACACACACACATACACAGTATAATAAACCCAGTCCTGCCTCTCAACTTAGTAGCTTCTTATTAGTTGACATGACTTTAACTACAACCATGTGTGTTTTCTAGTCATCACAAAGAGAAACTTTGACTCTGGTTTAAATCCAACAAACAGACTTCAGATAAACATGTGTGTGATTCCAGGTTGTGAACTATAGGGCAACACAGGAAGCTCTGCTCCTCTCAATACAACATGAGCTAACCTGAAAACATGATTTGCTAAATGTTGCACTGTCTCTACAATACTGACAATCTGTTATTTCTTTTTTTTTTTTTTTTTTTTTTTTTTTTTTTTTACTGACTCTGTAATCTTTATTTATACAGCACTTTTCAAAAGAATGTACTTTCCATAAAATAAATTAGAACAACAGTTACAATATCCTGACAAGGAAAACAAACAGCACATAATGAGAAGAAGAGACAATTAAGATTCCATAGTAAGACCATAAAACAGTTAACAAAACAGAGATAAAATATAGAAAGGGGGGGAGGGGTAGAAGTAGAACTTACACAGGCCCACATAAGCAAGCATCAAAATTACATCATAATGCAGTGAGGTTTCCTTTAACTTTGGAAACACGTACAATGATTTACAACATTTTGAATGCTGTCATTGTGCATAAAGATTTCAAACACAGCACAACCAAAATATTAACCTCCTGAGAGCCGAGCTTTTGTTTGGTATGCATTTTTAATTTCTTCTAGATATTTGGATATTTGGTATTAGTAGGACCTAATAAGTCTTTGAAGGGGCTGCAGCCATCAAGACAACACCATGGAGCTAAGTTGTTTTTAGCAGACTTAGCATTGCTGAGCGCTTTTTGCAGCTGGCCACATCAGGCCACATGTGTCCCTCCGTTATGCCAAGCTCCAGAAGAGAAACATAGATTCAGTCCATAACAGTGGTATGCTCATTTAACACATTTTATTGATTTTTGTCAATAAAACACAATTATGAGCAACAAGTTCAAATCTTGGTTGTACAAATGTGTATCATAAGTAATATAACATAGTAGTATTAGTCAAACCACCCACCCACCCACTCTCCCACCCCACCCTCATCCAACCCACTCATCCCAACCTCAACCCCATCCAGTCACACCCTACAGTCTTTCTTAAGAAACAGACATTTCAAAAGCTGTAATACAGTACAATTTGTTACTATACAATGTACAGTATTAGGTACATATAAACAAAAATACATACCAAAACCTCAAAAAAGACAAACCAACACATACAAAACAAAACAAAACAAAACAGAACAAAACAAAAAGAGGGGGGGGGGGGTCACCATCTAGTCTGTCTCCTGTAGAGGGATTTGTAGGCTCTCAAAGTATGTCAAGAAAGGACTCCAAGTTCTCTCAAAATTCTGTATAGAGCCCTTCAGTGTGTATCTAATTTTCTCCAGTTTCAGGAAAAACATAATGTCTCTTATCCATCTAGTGAATGTGGGTGGTGTTTGTTCCTTCCACATAAGTAAAATCTGACGTCTAGCAAGTAGAGAAGTGAATGCTATGACAGCATAGGCCCTGCCTTTAAGAGATTTTGTTTCTTCTATAAAGCCAAATATGGCACATACTGGGTTTGGAGGGATGTCTATACCAAACATTCTGGAGTAGGCCTGAAATATGTCTGCCCAGAATGTCCCAAGATGTGGGCAAGACCAGAACATATGTATGTGGTTTGCTGGCAGACCTTTGCAGCGGGGACATGCAGGGTCAGCACTGGGAAAAATCTCAGCCAGTTTAGCCTTGGTCCAGTGTACTCTTAGGAGGATTTTAAGTTGAATTAGGCTGTGTCTGGCGCATGGAGAGGAGGTGTGTACTAAGTCAAGTGCTGTTTCCCATTGATCCTCTCTCATTGCTTCCCCAAAATCATCCTCCCAAAGTTGTCTTATTCCTTGCAGTGAAAGGGGAGTGATGTTACAAATATCATTATAGAGAGTTGAAATTAAACCTTTCCGGTGTGGAGATAAAGAAAGAAAATTATCTAGAATGTTATCTGTTGGGAGATTTGGGAAGGAGGCAATGTTTCTCTGTACGAAGTGTCTTACTTGGAGATATCTAAAGAAGTGAGATTTGGGCAGGTCAAACTTCTCAGAAAGTTGAGCAAATGATCCAAAGCAGCCCTCAATAAAGAGATTGGAAATAGATGTAATGCCTTTTGCCCGCCATATCCCAAAGGCTGAGTCTAGGGAAGAGGGTGGAAAATTATAATTGTTCATGATAGGGGAGTGTATTGACATTTTTGACAAATTAAAATGTCTTTTAAACTGTGACCAAATTCGAATTGAATTGAGAACAATGGGATTCGGGGAGAATTGGCTTTGTGGAGTAGGAGGAGAAGGGGCACATAATACAGAGCCTAAGTGGACCGCGCTATGTGTGCACTCCAGGTGTACCCAGGGTTCACTCCTGTCAGGATGGTATTCCTCTGTCCAAAACTACATTTTCTGAATGTTACAAGCCCAGTAATAATAAATAAAGTTGGGTAGTGCCAGGCCAGCAAGCCCTTTGGGTCTTTCGAGAGATTGCCTTTTGATCCTGTGTGGTTTACCATTCCAAATAAATGATGTTATGCTCTGGTCCAAAGTTCTGAAAAACTTTTTCCTTATTAAAATGGGAATGTTCTGGAAAAAATAAAGAAATTTTGGTAATACAATCATTTTAATGAGATTAACACGACCAATTATGGAAAGTGGTAGATTCGACCACCTCACCATATCTTGTTTACATTTATCAAAAAGGACACCAAAGTTCTTAACAAACAGAGATGAAAAGGTGGGCGTGATCTCCACCCCAAGGTATTTAAATCCTTTTTTAACTATTTTGAATGGAAAGTGAATTGGGGGAATTTGGGTTGCAGCCTGATTGAGGGGGAACATCTCACTTTTCTGAAGATTAATTTTGTAACCGGACAGTTTCCCAAACTGATTTAAAATACTAACAATATAGGGGACTGAGGCTACAGGGTTGGATGTATAAAGAAGCAAGTCATCAGCATAGAGGGATAATTTATGAGTAAGCCCATGTCGCACTATGCCTGAAAACTCCACAGATTGTCTAAGGGCGATGGCTAGCGGCTCTATGGCAATTGCAAAGAGGAGAGGGGATAGGGGGCAACCCTGACGGGTACCTCTGCCAAGGGGGAAGTATTCAGACTGCTGCCTATTGGTGACCACAGCAGCCAGGGGCTGAACATACAGAAGTTGGATCCAAGATATAAACGCATTATCGAATCCAAATTGTTTCAGCACAGAGAAAAGATAGTGCCACTCGACTCGGTCGAACGCTTTTTCAGCATCAAGTGAAATCACCATTTCAGGAGCAGGAGTTGAAGGGGAATACAAAATGTTCAGGAGTCGTCTTAGATTTGAGCTAGAATGTCTATTTAAAATGAAACCAGTTTGGTCCGCTGATATTATCTGTGGCAAGAACTTCTCCAGTCGACCAGCTAAAATTTTGGACAGAATTTTATAATCATTATTTAGTAAGGAGATTGGGCGGTATGAAGGACATTGGAGGGGATCTTTACCTTTTTTTGGAATCAGTGTTATCGCAGCTTGTCGTAAAGTTGGTGGGAGTTGACCAGATGATAGTGACTCATTGAACATAGCTTGAAGCAGAGGAGAAAGTTGAGGTGCAAATTTTTTATAGAAGTCTGAGGTAAAACCGTCCGGTCCGGGCGTTTTATTGCTTTTTAAGGATTTAATAGCATCTAAGATCTCTCCAGATGAAATATTTCCCCCCAAGAATGAATTGTACCCAGGGTTCACTCCTGTCAGGATGGTATTCCTCTGTCCAAAACAACATTTTCTGAATGTTACAAGCCCAGTAATAATAAATAAAGTTGGGTAGTGCCAGGCCAGCAAGCCCTTTGGGTCTTTCGAGAGATTGCCTTTTGATCCTGTGTGGTTTACCATTCCAAATAAATGATGTTATGCTCTGGTCCAAAGTTCTGAAAAACTTTTTCCTTATTAAAATGGGAATGTTCTGGAAAAAATAAAGAAATTTTGGTAATACAATCATTTTAATGAGATTAACACGACCAATTATGGAAAGTGGTAGATTCGACCACCTCACCATATCTTGTTTACATTTATCAAAAAGGACACCAAAGTTCTTAACAAACAGAGATGAAAAGGTGGGCGTGATTATTGCTTTTTAAGGATTTAATAGCATCTAAGATCTCTCCAGATGAAATATTTCCCCCCAAGAATGAATTGTGTTCAGATTGGATAGAAGGAAATGTGAGGTTGTTGAAAAAGCTATCTATTTGTGGAAAGTTTTTATCACATTCAGAGGTATAGAGGTCGCTGTAATATTGTTTAAAGGTGCTGTTAATTTCCAGATGATCGGTCACAATTTCGTCATTTTTATTATAAACTTTAGGTATAAGGCGAGAGGAGGCGGTCTGGCGGGCTTGCTGGGCTAAAAGCTTGCCAGCCTTGTCACCTGAATCATAAATATTATATCGTGCCCTTGTGAGTAGATATGTGGCCTTGTCTGTGGTGAGTGAGTCATATTCTGTTTGTAGACGTAGTCTTTCCTTATAGAGAGCCTGAGATGGGAATGAGGAGTAACGTTCATCAATACTAGCCAAAGCTTGAGAGATGTCGTCAAATTTGGCCATTCTTATTTTTTTCATTCTAGAAGAATATCCAATTATTTGCCCTCTAAGAAAAGCTTTAAGTGTCTCCCATAGGATTGAATGAGAAATCTCTGGGGTGGCATTGGTTTCTAAGAAGAACTGAATCTGGGAGGAGATGAAATGTATAAATTCTTCATCTGCTAATAGGAGTGGGTTGAGTCTCCAGTGGCGTGACGGTCTGAAACAGTTAGGCAACGCCAATTGGAAGGAGAGTGCACCATGGTCTGAGATAGAAATAGTATGATATTGGCAAGTCTCTATATTCCCCAGTAATCTTTTATCCAAAAGAAAATAATCAATACGGGTGTAAGTGTGATGGACCCCAGAGAAAAAGGAGAATCCTTTTTTGTCAGGATATTTAAATCTCCAGATATCTGAAAGACCAGCCTGTGCACAGAATTCATTAATAAGTTTGGCAGATTTACTAAGAGGCTGGGGTTTATTTGAGGATCTATCCAATGTAGTGTTGAGTACACAGTTTAAGTCACCACCTATTATTAGGTTGTATGTGTTACGGTCGGGTATGGAGGAAAATAGTTTCCTGAAGAAAACGTGATCATCAAAATTTGGGGCATAGATGTTGACAAGGATGACAGGGAGAGAGAACAACTGCCCAGTTACAATAATAAATCTCCCATTAGTATCGGCAATCACATCCTCTGCTTGAAATACAACACTTTTGTGTATAAGGATTGCTGTCCCTCTGGCCTTGGCATTAAACCGTGAATGGTACAGCTGTCCCACCCAGTTTCGTTTAAGATAATTAACAGAATCATTTTTTAGATGAGTTTCCTGTATAAAAGCAATATCTGCCTGTAATTGTTGGAGATAAGAGACTATTTTCTGTCTTTTCACTGCATTATTCAGGCCCCTAGCATTAAGTGAGACGCACTGAACAGGGCGAGTCTGACAAAGGTTAACTTGAGAAGTCATTACCCATCACTGGAAATGAATAAAGTGTACACATGGAAGCTATCAGGTAGCCATGAGAGGCCAAGAGAGGGTGAGATGATGACGTGTGAGGGAGAGAAAAAAAAAAAAAAAAAAAAGGAGAGAGGAAGAACAAACTGAGAAAAAACAAAAAAACAAAAAAAACAAAAAAACAATTGCAATTGCAGGGTGGCTGGTAAACTTTCCTTCCAGCAAACAGCACAGAGAACACGTGCTAACGTTCCTTAAACTCTACACTCTGTTAATGTGAAAAAATATTTCCTAGTAAAAACAGTTTGTGCACATCGCAGAACCATAAATGATTGTGAAGTTTGGGCTAAGCTAGCCTGAAGAGCAAAACTGAGATTGGTCCATCAGTCAGTCCATCAGTCAGTCCCAGATTATCATACAAAAAAGTAATAATAAGGAAAAGTAGTTCAACTAAAAATACAGGCCTCTAGAGCCTTCAAATGAATAGGACCGTCCGGACTCTTTTAAAGCATTCATTAGCATGAATCATAAATAATAATAATAAAAAAACAAAACAAAGACACCATTACGACTGATATGCCAGTGATGCTAACAGTTCCATGGAGTGGGCTGCTATGGCCATCAGAGTTCGCTTATCAACATGAGTCCATAGACTGCAGCTAGCTTAGGCTACTCACCCCATAGGCCACTCAAACAAAGTTATACGGCTTCTGTCTGCCTGGGGATATCCCGGTCCGGCTCGTCCACATTTCTCTCCAGAAACAAAGCCTCGTCTGGTGAAAGGAAAATCCGCTTCTGCCCGCTCTTGTCGGTGACTTGGAGCTTGGCGGGGAATAGCATTCTGTAGGGGAGTCCGGCGTTTTTTAGCTGAGACTTAACTGAAACAAATGCTGCCCTCTTCTTAGAAACGTCGGCACTAAAATCCGGGAAAAAATGAATCTCCGATCCGCGGAAGGATAGAGAGCTTGCCTCTCTTGCCAATTTTAGAATGCGTTCCCTGGTCTGATAGTGATGAATCCGTACGAGGAATGGACGAGGTCTCGAGTCGGTTGGGTTCTTCCTAGCCATGGCCGTCCGATGAGCCCTATCAGCAATTGTAGATGTATGGAAAGCCTCGCTTCCAAAGGTCTCCCTCAGCAGTGTGTCGATGAAAGCGGTGGGCTGTGATCCTTCGACTTTCTCAGGCAGACCTATTATACGGATGTTATTGCGCCTGGATCGATTTTCCAGATCCTCTATTTTAGATTTCAGTGCTTCGTTATCGCTGGAAAGAGCTGCAACTTTGAAGTCAAGTCTCTCAAGTCTCGTCTGCGTATCATTGAGTGAGACTTCCATATGCTGAATGGTTTCATGATGTTGGTCAATGATCTCACGGTTAGCAGAAAGTTGAGCAGAGAGCTTGGTAACGATGCGTTCTTCCATTGAAGTCAGCAGTCTCTCCATATCAGGCAGTGTTAACGGTGTGTGGGTCATGCTAGCTTCAGAGTCCGCAGGTACAGCTAGCTTAGCTGCATCGTCCTGAATTACTTTAGTAATGTGTTGATCCGCCAGTTGAGTTTGTTTTTTAGTCGCCTTCTTCATGTTCTGAATTAAGTAGCGTTCGCACAACTATTTGTGTAATATCAGACGGATATGAAAAGGATTTTATCAGGATTTCAACAGAGCGTTCCCAGTTTGCGACCTACTCCGCCATGCGTCAAACCGGAAGCCTCATAACAGTCGACAATCTGTTATTTCTGCAGTGCATTTCTATTTTATGTCATTCATCAGGAATCATCTGCAAAATGAGTGGAAATATGATTCACAGTAGAGGGCTGCTCATAACTAACTGAAGTGTGTCAGTTGGTGATGGTTTGGATCAATAGAGGAGAAGAAGTGGATTAGAAGATGCATGCAAAACAAACTGGAAGAAAATTCTCAAATCTGCTTTTTTATGGCATCAAACACGTTGGACACTTTAGTCCAAAGTGGTAAATGTGCCAGTAAAAGATATTAGATACAAAGGTTAAGTTTTAAAAAGCTTTTCTTGGTCCCTCAGTCTGTGCACAGAGTCACACTACTAGTTTCTCTGTTATGAGGCAGTCAGCATACAGTCATCCAAAAAGAAAATCCAAGTCAGTTGACTCTAAAGACCAAAGTAGTGTCTTCTACCATAAACGTTAGACCAGTGCTGGTCCTGGTCTCCCTCGGGCCCTAAGCAAAGTTCTGCTGAGGGGCCCTGACCCATGAGCCAGCTGCATGTTCACCATTTATTTCATTTGACACACAATCACACCTGATTAGTGTTCCTGCTCCAATCCTCCCTCTTCTAAAACACTTTGCACCATCTGTCATTCTAACAATAAGTAGACCTATTCACAACACAATGAAGTAGAAACTATATTTATTGAATATAAGAAATACAAAATGGAAACAAATATTCAAATAAGGAATGTGGAACCGCTAGGGGCGCGAGATGAGATAGACGTGTTCGAGTGAGGCTCCGCTCCCTCATACAAGTTAAACAATTTAAAATCTCATCTTCACGAGAATAACTTTTTAAAGCTTGATAGCAACAGTCGGAGACGCTTAGCGGAACGATGGGGAAAACTTCCAAAAGCAAAGGAGCCGAAAAACAGCCCACAGACGGTGCCAACAGTGAGACTAACGCTAGCGAGAACCACATGGAAGCTTGTGGTGAGCACACCGACGCTACGCCCCCGAGTGAGACGCCAACGGTGTCAGACATCATGTCTGCGATCAATCGGCTGAGCCAGAATGTCGACACAAGGTTTGACACACTCCAGATATCTCTTGCGGATCTGAAGCAAACAATGGCAGATGTCGAGGAGAGAGTTACTTCAAATGAGAGCGGTCTGAATGAACACGAGTCCCGATTTAAAGACTTGGAAGACCGGTGTGCAAGATGGGAGGACACTGCCCACTCACTCGGCTAGAGACTGGATGACTTGGTCTCACGCTCCAGGAGACAAAACATTCACATTATTGGAGTCAAAGAGGGGATGGAAAAAGGTAATCCCACAGATTTTGTTGCCAATCTGTCAAACCTGTCAAAGTTGACCACGCGCACAGGATCCGCGGCAGGGCAGCTGCAGCTGATGGCCCGCCCCGCCAAATCATCGCACAGATCCACCATGACCCAGTCAAGGAGCACATCCTGAGACTTTCTTCACAGAAGTTTCCCCTACAATACGAGGGTGCACGCCTATACATCTTCCCAGACCTGGGTCCTGAGGTAATGAAGCAACGGCAGCGATTCGACAGCATCAGGGCCAGATGCAGAGCAGCGGAGTTGAGATGCGGCTTCAGATTTCCAGCAACGTTTGTAGTGTCGGTCGGCTCAGACAGACACTCATTCATCAATCCAAAGGATGCTGAGAGGTTTCTAGACAACAACAAAGTACCACAGCAGACGGGAGCCCCAGCTAAAGCTACAGAGAACAGATGAATTCCCACACAGATCACGATTGACTCCAGCTAAGATGTCCCGACGCACATGGACAATTTGTTTATGTCTCTCACGGTTAGGAGGGGGCGGCCATGGGCACAGGTTGTTATGGACGGTTATGAGCCTAGCAGGTTAGATCTAGGAGATGTTCGTTCTCAGAGGGGAGGGAAGGAGTGGCAGAGGGCCCCGGAGGACACTAACATACTGTTCTTAATAGTTCGGTTTTATTTATTTTTCTTATGTTCTAATGCAGCATCTCAGGTTTTCTGGTACTACAATGGTGGAATTTTTACAATACATTTGGGTGTAATTTATGTTTACCATATTAATATGTATGATCATTATGTCTTCGAATAATGGTGATGTTGCAAGAATTGTGAGCTGGAACGTCAGGCCCTAAATCATCCAGTCAAGAGAGGGAAAATACTGGCACATTTGAAAAGCTTAAAGGCAGATATCATTTATCTACAACAATTAAAAACTCTCATTTAATGAGAAGAAACCTCAAGCAGACCTGAGCTCTAGGTGGTCAACCATCTGCCTCGACCGGTTGGGTCCAAAACTCCAAAATCCCACAATCCTAAACGCCACAAAACAAAGAAATAATCCAACTCAAAATTCCACTTCAGGTTTTCTTTCACAGTGTTATTTAGTCGTTGAAGGGGCCGTATTATGAAAAGGCACTTTTGACTGCTTATGGGGTCTCTGATGTTCCTACTAACATAAACTGAAATAAGACCCCCAGTCAGTTTCTAGCTGCTGTTCATCTCCATTTGTCTACATCGCTGTGAGGACGCACAAACCAGGAAACAACAACAGGAAACAACTTTTAACACCTCAAACTCTGTCATTTCACATTTAACCAACTAAACAATGAATGTGATCAATAATCATCAGATTGATCAATAATGACAGTAATCATTATTTACAGTCCTGATATTAACACTCACCTGCCTCACACTGTTTTCCTCCTACTGCTCTGATGACTGAAATGGCGTCTGACTGAACACTTGAAACTTTCACTTCCTGTCTGTTTGTTCCTCCTTCTGCTTTACAGGAAGTCGTGTGTGTGTGTGTGTGTGTGTGTGTGTGTCTGTGTGAGGGTGGAGGGGGGTGATCACAGCAACTTCAAAACATTTCTTCCTACTATAAAATATGAATAAAAATACACTTGTAGTTAATAACTGTGCAGCACCTTGGTTCAACTGAGATTGTTTTTAAATGTACTTTATAAATAAAGCTTGACTTAATCTGTGTGAGCTCTAAACTTCTCACATGCTTTCATTTCAATAAATGTTCAAATGATTCAATATTTCAGCAAAAATCAAAGATTAGAGAAAAAGTCTAAAACCTGAAAACACATTAGTGAATCAGAACTTAGTTTTTTCTTCTTTCCCATGAACACTGTTTGTGTTTATATATGTGTGTGTGTGTGTGTGTATGTGTGTGTGTGTGTGTGTGTGTGTGTGTGTGTGTGACTATCAATGCAGTGAGTGTGAGAGCAAAGCGTCCTGATAGCTTTGTGTTGCTGCTTATTAGACCAATCGCTGCACATCTGCTACATGTACAGTTTTATTATCGACTTCTTTTTAGAACATTTCTTCAGCATCATTTAACTTTGAACGTGTTTTGGGCCAGTTGTTGTTGGTCGGGGCAGCCGAGTCATTTCACATATTTGAACAATTAATAAACGTTAAATAGTTATGTGACCGGGGCAACTATAAGCCCCTGACACTGGATGTGACAACGCCACCCTGGGAGCAGGGAAATACACACTTACTATACAGCAGGGGTGTCAAACATGCGGCCCGTGGGCCAGAACCGGCCCGTTGAGCGGTGCAATCCGGCCCACTTTCCTTTCTGTGTTCTTTTCCTTCCTTCTGTCCTTCCTCCCTACTTTCCTTTTTTCCTTTTATTCATTCCTTCCATCTGTCCTTCCTACCTTCCTCCGTTTCTTCCTTCTGTCCTTCCTTCCTTCTGTCCTCTCTACCTTTCTTCACTCTTTCCTTTTGTCTGTCTTTCCTGCCTTCCCTTCTTATTCCCTTCCTTCCCTTCCTTCCCTTCTTATTCCCTTCCTATTCCCTTCCCTCCCTTCTTATTCCCTTCCTACTCCCTCCCTTCCCTTCTTATTCCCTCCCTTCCCTTCTTATTCCCTCACTTCCCTTCTTATTCCCTCCCTTTAATGGTCCGGCCCACATGAGATCAAATTGGTCTGTATGTGGCCCTTGAATGAAAATGAGTTTGACACCCCTGCTATACAGGTAAGTATAAAGAGGAGGAGCAGGGACGTGAGTTTCCAGGTCAAGACAAAAGGTGATTTTATTAGATGGCTGTGATTTTAGAGACTTAATGATAACATCACTAGCCGAGTTAAATATAAAAGAATACAAACAATACTTAAAATGCACAACAGTGGCAGGCTACCAGGCAACCACCACCACCACCAGGCCGGGATCAGGGGAAGTCAAACACTGCAACACAAAAAGACACACAATAAGTTTTTCACACAAAGTCAAAATAATCATGCAAAATGTTGTAAATTATACATGCAACACACAAGCAGGGGAGAAGCACACAAAAAGGAAGGCCTTCACCACGTGACCCACCACCTACAGAAATATGGCAGCCCACCTGTACTGGCAACAACAACAACTGTATAAGAAAGTCACTCACAGGTCAGTATAATAAAGCTAAATAACCCAAAAAATACACAAAGTAAATTAAGTGGGGACAAAAACAGCAGTAGGTCAGAGCTCCTCCTAATAGGGCAAAAATAAACAGTATTAACAAAATAAATAAATGTGCCACAAACTTGCTGCTGAAGGTATCGCATTACCTTGGCAACTATCTTACAGCCATTAGGTCAAGCAGCAATCACCATCATCTCATTCCTGCCACGAGAGGTAAGTAGTGACATTAAACCTGATGGCACACAACTCAAATACAGATGTAAAATGTAACATGTGTTAAACAAAGGAGGAGCATCTGAAACACAACCATGGTTAAATAAATATAACAAACGACCATTTTACCTGAGAGCAGCGAGTTACTGTCTGCATGTGATCTGGTATACAAATGCACTACACAGCACAAGGAGGGGAGGAGAGCAGCCACTACGTCCACATAGAGCTCTGATCCTTCCTGCAACAATCTACATCAGAGGTGTCAAACTCATTTTCATTCAAGGGCCACATACAGTCCAAGTTGATCTGATGTGGGCCGGATCATTAAAAAGATGGAAAGAAGGAAGGAAGGAAGGAAGGAATTAGGTAACAAAGAATGAAAAGAAGGAATGAAAAGAAGGAAGGAAAAGAAGACAGGAAGTGGGCCGGGGTGGACCCCTTGGCGGGCCGGTTCTGGCCCACGGGCCGCATGTTTGACACCCCTGATCTACATGAATAATAAATACTGAAGTCTGTGCTAAAAACATATTTCTACACAGCCATAAAAGAGCGCACCTCACCGGGGCATAAATACTGCTCCACCAGGACGGTCGGGTAGAGAGAGAGGCCAGCCTGCTGCGGGTAGAGAGAGAGGCCGGCCTGCTGCGGGTAGAGAGAGAGGCCAGCCTGCTGCGAGTAGAGAGAGAGACCGGCCTGCTGCGGGTAGAGAGAGAGGCCAGCCTGCTGCGGGTAGAGAGAGGCCAGCCTGCTGCGGGTAGAGAGAGGCCAGCCTGCTACGGGTAGAGAGAGAGGTCAGCCTGCTGCGGGTAGAGAGAGAGGCCAGCCTGCTGCGGGTAGAGAGAGAGGCCAGCCTGCTGCGGGTAGAGAGAGGCCAGCCTGCTGCGGGTAGAGAGAGGCCAGCCTGCTACGGGTAGAGAGAGAGGTCAGCCTGCTACGGGTAGAGAGAGAGGTCAGCCTGCTGCGGGTAGAGAGAGGCCAGCCTGCTGCGGGTAGAGAGAGAGAGAGAGAGGCCAGCCTGCTGCGAGTAGAGAGAGGCCAGCCTGCTGCGGGTAGAGAGAGGCCGGCCTGCTACGGGTAGAGAGAGAGGTCAGCCTGCTGCGGGTAGAGAGAGGCCGGCCTGCTGCGGGTAGAGAGAGAGAGAGAGAGGCCAGCCTGCTGCGAGTAGAGAGAGGCCAGCCTGCTGCGGGTAGAGAGAGAGAGAGGCCAGCCTGCTGCGAGTAGAGAGAGAGAGAGGCCAGCCTGCTGCGAGTAGAGAGAGAGGGCAGCCTGCTGCGGGTAGAGAGAGAGGCCAGCCTGCTGCGGGTAGAGAGAGAGGCCAGCCTGCTGCGAGTAGAGAGAGAGGCCAGCCTGCTGCGGGTAGAGAGAGAGAGAGAGAGGCCAGCCTGCTGCGGGTAGAGAGAGAGGCCAGCCTGCTGCGGGTAGAGAGAGAGAGAGGCCAGCCTGCTGCGAGTAGAGAGAGAGGCCAGCCTGCTGCGGGTAGAGAGAGAGAGAGAGAGGCCAGCCTGCTGCGGGTAGAGAGAGAGGCCGGCCTGCTGCGGGTAGAGAGAGAGGCCAGCCTGCAGCGGGTAGAGAGAGAGGCCAGCCTGCTGCGGGTAGAGAGAGGCCAGCCTGCTGCGGGTAGAGAGAGAGGCCAGCCTGCTGCGGGTAGAGAGAGGCCAGCCTGCTGCGGGTAGAGAGAGAGGCCGGCCTGCTGCAGGTAGAGAGAGAGGCCAGCCTGCTGCGGGTAGAGAGAGAGGCCGGCCTGCTGCGGGTAGAGAGAGAGGCCAGCCTGCTGTGGGTAGAGAGAGAGGCCGCCCTGCTGCGGGTAGAGAGAGAGAGAGAGAGGCCAGCCTGCTGCGGGTAGAGAGAGAGAGAGAGAGGCCAGCCTGCTGCAGGTAGAGAGAGGCCAGCCTGCTGCAGGTAGAGAGAGGCCAGCCTGCTGCAGGTAGAGAGAGGCCAGCCTGCTGCGGGTAGAGAGAGAGGCCAGCCTGCTGCGGGTAGAGAGAGAGGCCAGCCTGCTGCGGGTAGAGAGAGGCCGGCCTGCTGCGGGTAGAGAGAGAGGCCAGCCTGCTGCGGGTAGAGAGAGGCCAGCCTGCTGCGGGTAGAGAGAGAGGCCGGCCTGCTGCGGGTAGAGAGAGGCCGGCCTGCTGCGGGTAGAGAGAGAGGCCGGCCTGCTGCGGGTAGAGAGAGAGGCCGGCCTGCTGCGGGTAGAGAGAGAGGCCGGCCTGCTGCGGGTAGAGAGAGGCCGGCCTGCTGCGGGTAGAGAGAGGCCAGCCTGCTGCGGGTAGAGAGAGAGGCCAGCCTGCTGCGGGTAGAGAGAGGCCGGCCTGCTGCGGGTAGAGAGAGGCCAGCCTGCTGCGGGTAGAGAGAGAGGCCGGCCTGCTGCGGGTAGAGAGAGAGGCCAGCCTGCTGCGGGTAGAGAGAGGCCGGCCTGCTGCGGGTAGAGAGAGGCCAGCCTGCTGCGGGTAGAGAGAGAGGCCGGCCTGCTGCGGGTAGAGAGAGAGGCCAGCCTGCTGCGAGCTGCTTGCAGCTACATTGAAGAGGACTGAGAGGTGATAAGCGCTCACCTGTTATCAGTTAGGCTGATTACGGGGTGTAGCCGCACCGGAAAGAGGAAGGGGAGAGCCCGACTCATCACAGTTACTGTTCCTGGTAATGAATGACTTTGACATTGATGTAACTCAGGTACTTTTTGGGAGAAGTAATGAGGAACTATAATGAATGACTTTTTCAAAGTAACGTGGCCAACACTGCTCACCTCCTGTTAGAGGTAAGATCGGGCCTAAAAAATCCAGCCCGACCCGACCCAGGCCCGCGGGTATTAAAGCCCGACCCGGCCCGAGCCCGATCATTTAACTTGATTTGCAGGCCCGAGCCCGAAAAAACCCGAAATGTTATATTTTATTTGTGAGGACTCAGGAGGAGGAGGAAAGGGAGGGGATGTGTCAGTCAGAGCCGGACAGAGCACTGCTCCGGGAAAAGGGACTGAACCCATTTGTGACGATGCCTGTGCATAATGATAATAAATTAAATTCTTCTGTAACGAATTCTCCCAGTTTAACTGTAAGCTGCATGTTCTCTGACAAGGAGAGGAACAGCAGCAGGAGCAGGTCTCTGGGGTAAAGCCTCCAGAGCAGCAGGTTCACTATAGTCTTCGTTACTAAAGGCGGAAACAAACAGACTTTAAAAATCCTCCGCTCATATATTCATACATGTTTATTAAGTTAGCGAGAGAGAAGCCCGGCCCGACCCGAACGTAATAATTGACATTTTGGGCCGGGTCGGGTCAGGCTCAGACTCGGGCTTAAGATCTTACCTCTACCTCCTGTGTGGTCCTGCAGGTGTTTGTCTGGATGGGAAATGAGGCGCGTGAGGAAGAGAAGACCGAGGCCGCAGCTTCAGGTGAGAGAGACTGGAGGTTAGACATGATGTGGACCAGGTGAGGACAGGTGAACATGTAAGCAGGTCTAACTGTCAGACTGTCATGTAGCTGTAAGGTACCTGGAGAGCGACCCGGCCGGCAGAGACCCCTGCACACCCACAGTGACGCTAAAGCAGGGATTTGAACCGCCAACCTTCACCGGCTGGTTTCTGGGCTGGAACCGGGACTTCTTGACCGTGGACCCGCTGCAGCGCACCATCGAGAGCCTGCAGGTGTAAAACATGTGACCCAGAAGGAAGGAAGGAAAGAAGGAAGGCAAGAAGGAAGGAAGGGTTAGGGTTCAGCTCTACATCATAAATAAACCTACCTGTGTGTGTGTGTGTGTGTATATGTGTGTCTGTGTGTGTCTCTCTGTGTGTGTGTGTGTGTGTGTGTGTGTGAGTGTGTGTGTCTGTGTGAGTGTGTGTGTGTGTGTGTGTGTGTATGTATGAGTGTGTCTCTCTCCCTCTGTGTGTGTGTGTCTGTGTCTGTCTGTGTGTGTTTGTGTGTATGTGTGTGTCTCTATGTGTGTGTGTATGTGTGTCTCTGTGTGTTTGTGTGTGTGAGTGTCTGTGTGTGTCTCTCTGTGTCTCTGTGGTGTGTGTCTGTGTGTGTCTGTCTGTGTGTGTGTGTGTGTGTGTGTGTGTGTGTGTGTGTGTGTGTGTGTGTGTGTAGTGATCATGCTCAGTGGTCACATGTTCAGATGGAACCATTTTTGAGGTACTTGTACTTAACTGTAGTATTTCCATGTGATGCTACTTTTTACATTTCAGAGGGAAATCTAGCAGTGAAAGCATAGAAGTATTATGAGTGGTAGTTAAAGCATTGAGCTCTATAGAGGTTTGGCTCCTCCGTGTGGACGCAGACTGAACTGCAGCTTCCATCATTCTAATAGATAAGATATATTTCTGCAGCATGTACATGTGGATAAAAGAGTACGCAGAGGAGATCATGGCAAAGATCAAGAAGGTTGTGTCAGATGAGAGCAATAGCTATGATAGTGTTGAATGTTTGTTGTGTAAGTGAAAAATAGTGTTGGGTGGTGGGATAGTACAGATCGCTGTGGAGAGTCCGGTCAGGGCTCTGGTGGGTCTCCATAACCAGACCGTGGAGTGCAAAGAGAGTTCTTTATTTCTGCCAGAGGTGGGTGTTCGTACAGAGACTTGGAGGTGTGTGGTTTCTAGAATATACAATGATATATAACAGAAAAGACCACACTCAGGTAAAACATCCTCATAATACAACAAAAAAGGGGGTAATTAGTTAACAAATATTAGCTTAAAGGTTTACCACATTAACTCTCTATTTACTACTTTAACTCAAACTAATTATGTTTCACAATATCAAACTGAAACCTACTTACAGGACAAATGGACGCACACAATCCTCTTGGACTGGAAAACTAGCTCTGAAACATCCAAACTCAACTGAAAGCTCCTACAAGCATGTCTAATGCTCTCTTCTTTGCTGCTAGCAAAACTGGCTTTGTTGCCAAACAGAACAGCTACAGTGCGCCCTCTACTGGTTAACAGTTAGCTCTAGACAGCCTTTTCAACAGTAAGTGTAGAGATTATTCAATTTACTTTTGAGGCAGCACAGCTAGAAATATACATATTGATAAAAAGGCAGGTTCATGACATTTGGATAAATCAGTACTCTATTAAAATGTTGGAACGCAAATGTAGAGGATATGCAGTTTGTTGTTGACGCTTATGTATGCATAGTTTACATGATTTCTTACATGTGAAAAGCAGAAAAGGAGCTGGGATTGTTAGTTAATGCCCAAAGAGAAGCATCAAAGGACGGGAAGATTAGTGCAAAACAGCTATTTAGAAGTCTAGACAAAGTTTATTTACATACCAGAGATGTGTGTGCTCAAGAAACTGTATGTAGGTTAACTAATGTCCATCTGTAGGAATGTTCAAAGAAAGTTGGATTATAGCTACAGGGGATAATATAGTTAAAATGAGTTTGCCCTTAAGTGTGTTGAGGCAAAAGGCAGAGTCACATATTATTGTAAGTCTTTACATTCACAAATGTAAGTTTAATAATACTGCCTGGATGATCAGATTCATTAAACAGAATGTGGAATTATTCTGATTATTTCTCATTTATACACAAAGACAGAAAAATAACTTCAATAAAAATCGATGTTAAACATGAAGCTGAAGCTCCACACAGGATAAAAACGCTGACTCTTCATTTATTTCCACGTTTATTAGAATTAGGTCTTTGTTTATTATCAGCATGGTCCCACCAGCCTCCCTTCAGACCAGTAGAAAACTGTACAGCATATAAAAGTGGTAGATCAGTGGATAAAATGAGTTAGAAGAAGTGATTTAAAGGAAGATAAAGACTTATCAAACAGGTTGATCCAGAGCCCTGACAGCAAAGACCAGGCTCCATATTTATCTGTGCTGATAATCAGCACTAATTCATTTCCCTCCACTCAGTGTGAAGTTAGAGAAAAACTAATGGAGGCTTTATTTATTGAATGATTGATGTGTTTAAACTGCTGATGGCACAGATAGATTTCAAAGAGCTGTAAGGACACATAAGTCAACAGGAGATGAGTTGGACAGTGGAGAAGATACATTTCATGTTTTTAATCAAGTTGTGTCCGTTTGCATCATTATCGCTGTGTGCACTGTTGTACAATACATGCAAGATGCTGCACTAATGTAGAAAACTAGATGGAAAGGATGTGATTGGATAGGGCTGGATCACATGATCTCACCTACAAGTTTAAATGATATAGTTCTTGTTAGAACACACACATTGTTAAAGAGATATAAACTGTTCATTTGAACATATTTCTGTATATTAAAGCTGGATACATTTAATATTTAAACACTGAGACTCTGAAAAGTCATCTGGAGCCTTTAAAAGTCATCAAATCTTTAAATCAATCCTAAAACAAACAGCTAAGCAGTGATGATAGAAATGGAATAAAACAGTAAACACTGTTGGCTTGAAGATTAAAACGTATTATTGTTGAATAAGGAGACAGAACACACATTATTTCTACTCTGCTGCTCTGACTGTGGTAAAACAGCCACGTCTCACTCTCTCCCAGCAGTAATCCTTCTCCTGCTGAAAGTCACAGTCAATTCTCTTCTGCTTCATTCATTAGTTTTAGTCCTCGTTAACTCTCAGTGTGATTCTGAGACGCTTGATACATATGAGCCCAGGCTCACAGTCTGACTTATAACACCTGTTTTTATCTTCAGCTAAATCCAGAGATAACTGTTCAGTTTGGAGTCAGTTAAGAGACTTAAGTGAAGACCACAACATCCAGATCCAGACTCCAGATGGATCATCAGGATCCAGCTGATCCTCTCTCAACACTCCTGGATGTTCACTCTCACTCTGACTGAGATCAATGATTCCACCTCCATCTGATGTGAGAAGAAAGAACAGAGGAGATAAATGAGTGTTTAGTGAGACTCACTTGATCAGCTGTCAGTCAGTGATGCAGCACATCCAGTATAAAGAGCAGCAGGGACTTCAGTCCTGTTCAGACCAGAAGTGGAACAGCTGTGCAGCGTAGCTTGCTTCCTTTTCAGCTCTCATGTTAACGTGTTGGAGTGAACACACTGAGCTCCAAGCTCACACACCTGCACACACTTTTACTATCAAGTGTGTTTCCTCTGCAGATTTCACTCAAGTACACAGAGGAAATAAAGTGCTGAGAGTCATGAACACATCATTACTGCAGAAACAGAGACATTCACTCATCAGTTTACTGATGGATTTACTGCTGATACATGTCAACTCTTATCAAAGTTTAAAGCTACAGAGTCTCTGTGGGATTTGAAGATGTTTCCTGCTGTTAAATCATCACATGACAATCAGTCAGAGCTCTCAGCTAAACAGCTGCTGTGATTCCTGGACTTCAGCAGAGGTTCTGGTCTGTATAAAGACCACATGGTTACTAAACGTAATGATGCTTGTGTGAAATCAGAGCCAGTGATTTGCAGGCTGCAGTCAGACTGATCTTAGAGCTCTGACAAAGATGAACTGATCAATAGTTTAGTGTTGAAATGAGAGAACAAACACTTTGAGATCAGATTTGATGATGAGGATCACTGTCTCTATACATCTTGTAAGGCTGTCAGCTGTAATCCAGCTTTATTTCCTGCAGACATCAACACAACAACAACAGTCGTCTTCACATCAACTCAAACACATGATCACAACAAGCTTCTGGCTCATCTGATTGGCTGACTGTTCTCTCTCTCTCTGTCTTTCTGTCCAATCCTGAAGCCTGTCACCATTCTCCTCTCACAGCTTCACTGAGGAAAGCAGCACTGAGAAGGTTGGAGCTTCACCAGGAAATACTGGATCTTTGCTTTGATACTGACTGTGTTTAATACTAAACTGCTGAAACCAGCACAGACTGACTCCAACTCTCTACTGACCTCAGATACTCCAGTCTGCAGTCTGGACTCTGCTCAAGATCAATCAGCTGCTTCAAGTTTAATTCATACTGGAAGTTGTCTCTCAGATCCAGATATCTCAGATGGGAGGGGTTGTCCTTCAGAGCTGAGGCCAGATAATTACAGCTGATCTCTGACAAACTGCACTGAAACAATCTGAATAAAGAATAAATGAAGTCAGTTTAGAAACAAAGTTCATGTTTGAAATTATCAAATGTTTCATAATCTGTTCAGAGTGTGTGTGTGTGTGTGTGTGTGTGTGTGTGTGTGAGTGTGTGTGTGAGTGTGTGTATATGTGTGAGAATGTGTATGTGAATGTGTGTATACATGTGTGTGTGTGTATGAATGTGTGTATGTGTGTGTATATGTGTGTATATATGTGTGTGTGTATATGTGTGTGTGTGTGTATATGTGTGTGTGTGTATGTGTGTATACGTGTGTGCATGTGTGTGTGGGTGAGTGTGTGTGTGTGTGTGTGTGATATATAGTGTGTGTGTGTGTGTGTGTACTGTGTGTGTGTGTGTGTGAGTGTGTGTGTGTGTGACTGTACATTCTACACATTTGTGTTCAGCAAATCCTGAAAATTATGAACCAAACATTTGAAACTTCACTGAAGAATTTAAATTTAATAAAAAGAAATAAATCTACCAAAGCTACAGTCAGTGAACTCACGTCAGAGTCTCCAGTCTACAGTTTGGACTCTTCAGTCCAGCAGACAGACGCTTCACTGATGAATCAGACAGTTCGTTGTAACTCAGGTCCAGATGTATCAGATGGGAGGGGTTGCACTTCAGAGCTGAGGCCAAAACTTCACAGTGAGTCTCTGAGAGTTCACAGTAATAAAGTCTGTAATGACACAAATATTCCAACATATGTTATCATGAAAGAGGAAACTTTATATTTACTTCATGCATTTGATGATCAAACAGTTTGATGCTCATTATTTTGATGAACATTTGTTCTTCACATCATCTTTTTATTTAATGTATTTTTTCTGATGAATTTTATTCCTTAAATGTAAAAATGAAGCTCAGAGAAAGTTCAGACAGGAAGAGCATCTTTTTTACAAGCTCACATCTATAGTTTGATTTCTCATCCCTTAGTCATTCTGATCTTTCTCACAGCTCATCATTTCCTTTCTGTCATTTCTGGGGCATCAATTAAGACGTCAGCTGTTCACATCACCTGCTCGCTGACACACCTTCTTTGTCAGCCTATCATATTGCAGCTGTCTTTTTAAATGTTTCTCCCTCTCTGCTCAGTGCTTTCAGAGCTGCTGCATATCAGGATGATTCAGATTCAAGTAGTTGACTCTTGGGAGAAATGTCAAGTATCAGGCTTTGTCAACCAGCTCAGTCTGCTGTTGTACTCAATGCATGTTTATCAATTGTAGCCTGTTCAATGAAGCAGTGTTCAGTCAGCGTGACTGCTCTCTGCTGCTGTGGGAACATGTGTGTGCAAATATTAGTAGCCTAGTACTTGGATTTCTATCTAGATATTGTAGCTGCGTTGCTGTCTGCATCACTTTAACTTCCTCTCTTCAAGCAGCAATAGTTTTACCTAGCCTTTGTTCAAAAGTCAAGTCACACACAGATGAGATCAGCTGTCCTAATTAAGGTTGATTCAGGTGCCTGGTTCAGTGAGCCGCAGTCTGTGTCCAGCCAAAGATCTTCTCTGAGAGAAGATGCTTCCTGGCTGTTTTGTTTCTTCATCAAACAATGTTCATGAAACATGGCCACTCTAAAGATTTCCAGTCAGTAAGTAAGCATCTTTCTTTGCTCACAGGTAACATCTATCACAAGAGCTTTTCATAAAGTCACTTTGAAGGTTGTTTCTATGCAGCATTTAACTTTGTATTTGGGTTCCAGTGATTCAGCAGTAAGCTTCCTAGCTAGCGCTGCATGTACGTAGCTGCTAGGCTAAATAGTAAACTTCACTGTTAGAGTTTGATTTGATTTCCAACATTTGTACAGAGCTGACCATGCTCCTCTGATACTGATGATTCTGGACAGGAAACACTTATTTTCATGCTTCGTCTTTCACTTTAGTTTCATCTCATTCATTCAGAACATCTTCATCAGTCAGGACATCATCTTCATCATTAGGGCTTCATCAGTAAGGACTTCATCTTCCTCAGTCAGGACATCATCTTCCTCAGTCAGGACATCATCTTCATCAGTAAGGACTTCATCTTCATCAGTAAGGACTTCATCTTCATCAGTAAGGACTTCATCTTCATCAGTAAGGACTTCATCTTCATCAGTAAAGACTTCATCTTCATCATTAAGGACTTCATCTTCATCAGTAAGGACTTCATCTTCCTCAGTGCTACATGTAGCATCAGATCATCATTCAGCTCACTGTGTTCAGCAGCAGTTATGTTTCTGTAAACCTGACAGCGTTTCTGTTTTATTTATAGAAGCATCACATTGTTGGCTCTCGCAGCATCATTCAGATTCTTTTATTGTGTTTTTATTTGTATTTATTTAGTGTTCTTATGTGTGAAGGACTCTGGACCAATGATATTGTGTTTAAAGTGATATAAATAAGTTGAAGTTGATGCATCAGCAGCTTCACCATCGCTGGCTACAACACCAGCAGCATTTCAGAGTAAAAGTCAAATGTTGAGCTGCATGTATTCTGCTGTCATTTCACTGATTACGTTATTTTATTTAGCGTCGCTGTCATTATGACTATGACAACATGATGTAGATGACAGGTGATGTGATCTACAGGCTGACTGTGTAGTTATTCTATCATATTTACAATATGATTTTAGAAGCCCCTTTTCTTCTGAAGATGAATTCATTGACCTCTTTTAGTCATCCTTTAACAAGGTCTACAGATATATCAAATGAAGGAGCACGTTGATCTTCAGACTCAGGTTATTTATTAATGATGTCATGTACTCAGCAGACATGTGAGGTCATTATCAGCTCCTCTTCAACATCTAGACTGTTGGTCATCTACAGCATCCTGATGGCTCTTCAATAAATGACAGATGAAAGGTGTGTAAAGCTAACAGCTATGGTAAGCTCTGCATATAACTGGTGGTTGGTGCTTCATGTTTAGTCTCACCATTCTTTAGCTGCTCTCTAATCTCTGCTCACTGCTGAGCTCCTTGGAGCTTCCAATCATCTCTGACTTCAATCATCATTGTATGTTACTGCCTAGTTTAATAAGTACAAGTTAGTCCTGATCTCTAGCATTGCTGGCTATGGCCCATCATGCAACAGGGCAGACTGGACAAGTTCACATTGGTAGCTGTTCAAGTCATCATGCCCGTTAGCATCGCTGCTGCTAATGGAGCTCTGGTTTTATTATATCGGCTTATGATTGACATGTTTATTATTCTTAGTGTGCAATAAAGAAACCTGTCATGCTCATTATTTAGTTTCATCTCTTAGATTATTATTATTATTCAAGATAATCCTGAAAATTATGAACCAAACAGTGAAGGATGTGAATTAAATAAAAAGAAAACAATCTACCAAAGTTACAGTCAGTGAACTCACCTCAGAGCCAGTTTACAGTTTGGACTCTCCTGTACAGCAGACAGAAGCTTCTCTGATGAACCAGACAGGTTCTTTAGACTCAGGTGCAGCTCTGTCAGATGAGGGTTGGACTTCACAGCTGAGGTCACAACTTCACATTCAGTGTCTGAGAGTTTAAAGGCAGTAAGTCTGTAATGACACAAATATTACAACATATTATCATGAAGTGGCTCAAGGTTCAGACTAACAAAAAGAACACATGTTTGACTCTCAAGAACTAAAATAATGTATTAAAGTAAGTTATTAACAAACTAAATGTAAACTCCATGTGTAATGTGTAGAATCAGTAGTGTAGGGAAGTGCATGGATGAGGGGAAATGTGTGCTAGACAATAACAAACACATGAAGCAAAGAAAGAAAAGAGATGTTGCTGGTGGAAGAGAGAGGGAGACACTGAGCAGGCCAGCTTTGATAAGGTGATCCAGCCCAAAGCCCAGCTGATGCTTCAGCCTGATGACTCCATTATTAAAATCATTTTATTCCTTTAATGTAAAACAACAGTTGAGAGATAAACAGGAAACAAGAGGAGAGAGATCAGTGGAAGCTGCAGTTATACTGGAAGCATCTTAACCAGTAAGCTACCAGAACACTCCCAGTTCAGCTGATGCTGTCTCACTGTGCTTGAATGAAACAATCATTCTCATCACTCTCTCTCAGACCTGCACACTTTAATCTTTGTTTAGCTTTAATCTTGCAGATGAAGGAGAGAACATGGAGTTACATTGAGGCTTCCATAATGTGCACAGTGTGTGTGTGTGATCTGATCCCATGTCTGTCTCCACTAAGTTAACATGAGGACATCTTGATTAGAAAACCACTTTTACTGTCCACTATGTTTAATGTGACTGCAGGATATTTAGACTCAGTTCAGCTCAGTGAACAGTTCCAGTTGAGAAAGATCATCTCTCTTTGCTACCTGCTGCTGTCAGGTTCACATCCATAAGCAGCTACATTTACTGACTGTTCACAAACACTAATGAAACTAATAATCAAAGATAATTCAGATCTTATTTTAAAGCCTGCTGAGTAAAATCAGGTATTACCTGTATGTCTGATTATATATCATGTATTAATAACTTTACTGCTTTCACTGATAACTGTAAAATACTGATATATGTTGTGATAAAATGCTGCTGTAATAAAACCTCAACCACAACCTCTAAAGTCCTTCATGTGTTTCACCAGGTTTGAATGAATCCTCCAACACACAAAGGAAGAGAAAGAGAAGAAAACACTGTCAAATCCAATAATGACTAGAAATAAATAGAATAACTGTTCATTAACTTAACAGCTATAAACATCAACATTATTTAAACTCAACATTTAAACAGCTCAACAACATCTGAGACTAAATATAACTGACATGTTATTTCACATATAAACAAGTAGAGCACTATTTTAACTATAATAAAACATTTATATTATTTATATTTGAAGAACTAAACTACTAATCTACACTGATTTATAATGTTAATCACATCTGGACTTACTCAGCCTTTCTGCAGTTCCTCACAGCTGGGATCAGTCTCCGTCGTCCCTCCCGTGATGTGTTGTACTTGTTCAGGTCCAACTCATCCACAGGCTCCTCTGACATCTGCAGCATGTAGGCCAGAGCTGAGCAGTGGATCACAGAGAGTTCCTTCTCTGATCTGTTCTCTGACTTCAGGAACTGTTGGATCTCCTGATGTACTGAGCGGTCGTTCATCTCCACCAGACAGTGGAAGATGTTGATGCTTCTGTCAGGAGAGATATCATAACTGTTCATCTCCTTCAGGTTGTTGATGACTCTCTGGATGGTTTCTGGACTGTTTTCTGTCCGACCCAGCAGGCCTCCTAGGAGACTCTGGTTGGACTCCAGAGAGAGGCCATGAAGGAAGCGGACAAACAGGTCCAGGTGGCCATTTTCACTCCTGAGAGATTTCTGCATGGCTCCCTTCAGGAAGTCATCCAGAGATGAGTACCTGTAGTATCCTCCCAGGAAGTCCTCCAGTACCTCTGTCTTCCTGTTGGTGTAACAGTGGTACATGTAGACTGCAGCCAGAAACTCCTGAACGCTCAGATGAACAAAGCTGTAGACTGGTTTCTGGAAGATCACACTCTCTCTTTTGAAGATCTCTGTACAAACTCCTGATAACACCGAGGCCTCTGTGACATCAAGACCACACTGCTTCAGGTCTTCTTGGTAGAACATGATGTTTCCTTTCTCCAGTTGTTCAAATGCCAGCCTCCCCAGCTTCAGAAGAAGGTTCCTGTCAGCCTCCATCAGCTCCTGTGGACTAGTCTCATGTCTCTCATCATACTTGTTCTTCTTCCTCTTTGTCTGAACCAACAGGAAGTGTGAGTACATGTCAGTCAGGGTCTTGGGCAGCTCTCCTCTCTGGTCTGTAGTCAACATGTGGTCCAGAACTGTAGCAGTGATCCAGCAGAAGACTGGGATGTGACACATGATGTGGAGGCTCCTGGATGTCTTGATGTGTGAGATGATTGTGCTGGACTGCTCTTCATCACTGAATCTCCTCCTGAAGTACTCCTCTTTCTGGGGGTCAGTGAAGCCTCGTACTTCTGTTACCCTGTCCACACATGAAGGAGGGATCTGATTGGCTGCTGCAGGTCTGGTAGTTATCCAGATGAGAGCCGAGGGAAGCAGCTTCCCCTTGATGAGGTTTGTCAGCAGCACGCTGACTGATGACTTCTGTGTGACATCAGACACGACCTCACTGTTGTTGAAATCCAGTGAAAGTCTGCTTTCATCCAGGCCGTCAAAGATGAACAGAACTTTACAGCCAGCGAGCTTCTCTGCTGTGAGCTTCTGTAATGTTGGATAGAAAACATGGATCAGCATGAGCAGACTGTACTGCTCATCTTTGATCAAGTTCAGTCCCCTGAACGAGAACAGAATCAGCAGACTGATATCTTGGTTGTTGGAGCGCTGTGCCCAGTCCAGAGTGAACTTCAGCACTGAGAAGGTTTTTCCAACGCCAGCGACGCCGTTCATCAGAACCACTCTGACTCTGTGTAAGACTTCACAGATGTCCTGATCCTTGGTTGGAGCGTCATGGAGGGTCTTCATCTTGGAAGCTGTTTCAAGCTGCCTCACCTCATGTTGGGTATTAACCTCTTCAGTTTCCTGTTGGTCAGGTAAGACTTTAAAGATGTCCTGACACTTGATTGGAGCGTCATGGAGGGTCTTCATCTTGGAAGCTGTTTCAAGCTGCCTCACCTCATGTTGGGTATTAACCTCTTCACTCTGTCCCTCTGTGATGTGGACCTCAGTGAAGATGCTGATGAGGAAGGTTTTAGTTCCTGCTTCATCAGTTCCTTGAGTCACACATTCACATGTGCTGCTCAGACTGATCTGATGTTCATCTAAAACCTCCTGCAGACCACTTTCTGCTGAAAGAGAAGAAAAAAGGTAGAATGAAACAGAAATCAGTGTGACTGTTAATGTTCAGTAGGATAGAGGAGGTAGATTCCTGTTTTCAGAGATGATGACATCAGCAGACAGATCTTCAGTCTTACTTTGTACAGTGCTGGTCTGACTGTCTGTCTGCAGTCCAGCTCTGATTCTGGATCTTTTTCTACACTTGGGACAGAAGGGGCCTTTTGATGAATCAGTAGTCTTCTTATGATGGACCCAGTATGAGATGATGCACTGTCTGCAGAACCAGTGTCCACAGCTGGTAGAGACTGGATCCTTCAGGACGTCCTGACACAAAGAACAGCAGGACAGCTGCTTCTCCACAGAAACAGCCCTCCTCCTCCTCCTCCTCCTCTTCCTCTCTCTGTGGACATGAACACATTCTTTATGTCACATGACATTAGTGGAGGCCAACCGACAGCTCACAAGCTGCATGCAGCTCTTTCCCCACAAAAACAGTCCAGACTGTCAGTATTTACACACTTACACAGTTTCTGTTCTTCAGCCTCTGAGATTCAACACATTCAACTTGAAATAAAATAAAATAAACTACAATCACAAGAGTTCAACAGTAATTAGACAGAGACAACAATGTGCCAGCAAAGGCAGAGAAGAAGAAGAAGAAGACTGCAAGCTAGTAAACATGGATGTGACAAACTACAATTCAAATGATTATTATGGTTATTAATGATTGCATAATAAACCTGTGCTGTGTGAAGTTTAAGATGGCTCCATGTCATAAAGAAGACTGTTATAAAATAAAAGCCACCAGGAGATGAAAATAAACGCTTTTATTAAAAATATAAGAATATATAAAAGAACAATGTTTATAATGTAGATTATCAAATGATATTAAACTGAATCATCTTCAGGTCAGTTTACAGTAGAAACAGTCTCTTACTTTGTGTCTGAGGGTCCAGGTTCATTACTGAAGTGTAGAGGTATATCTTTAGACCGGTCACTCTTCATAGACAGACAGCTGGATATTACAGACTCTGCTCCGTCCTCCTCTTCCTCCTCTTTCTTCATCTTCTGGAGTCTGAGAGGTAAACCAGTAACACTGGAGACACACACACATACACAGTATAATAAACCCAGTCCTGCCTCTCAACTTAGTAGCTTCTTATTAGTTTACATGACTTTAACTACAACCATGTGTGTTTTCTAGTCATCACAAAGAGAAACTTTGACTCTGGTTTAAATCCAACAAACACACTTCAGATAAACATGTGTGTGCTTCTTAACTGTGACTTCTCTCTATTTAGAGCTCAGCAGTGAGTCACGTGACATCGCTGTGAGGACGCACAAACCAGGAAAACAACAACAGGAAACAACGTTTAACACCTCAAACTCTGTCATTTCACATTTAATCAACTAAACAATGAATGTGATCAATAATCATCAGATTGATCAATAATGACAGTAATCATTATTTACAGTCCTGATATTAACACTCACCTGCCTCACACTGTTTTCCTGCTTCTGCTCTGATGACTGAACAGACTTTCACCTTTACTCCCTACCTGTCTGCTCCTCCCTTCTTCTTTATTAGAAGTCACATGACTGTCATTTATGATCTTTGTGAAGTGTTATGACTGTTGGTCTGCTGTTTGGTACAAACAGACACAAAGACTTCCTCACTGTAGTAAAAACATTTTATTGTCCAGTAAAGGTGTGTTCTGTGTTAACAGATAAATGTGCAGCTACAGTCCACAGGGAGACTAAACTAAACCCTCTGACAGTAATGATCATAATACTGGAACTCAGACTGGGTCACCAATGTTCCTCTGATATCAACAACTGTCACACTTCCTGTCCAACTCCTCACCTCAATATACACAAACTACAAGAAAACCTCTTTATGTTGTTCTCTATCAGTAATAATATATATAACAGTCTTATTGTAACCAGATCATATATCAGTGATGAAAGGAGGTTTCTACTACAGTACTAGTACTACAGTATGTTTACTGGTTCTCCTAGAAGAAGGACTAAATACTGCAGAGTCCCTCAGTATGATCCAATCCTCTAACAACATTTCTACAAGACACCAAAAACAAAAGAGCTCAAATGTTTTGGTTCTGTCATTTCATACTTATATCTACTTCCTGTCATTTGACATTTACACACACAAATAAAACAGTCTAATGATGGAAAGTTATTTGTCTTTGAGCTCTTTGTGACAGCAGATCAGGTTTGGCTGCTATCAAAGTATTACAGTATAACAGAGTAGTTAGAAACACAGAGGCTCCTCTTCCTCTTACTGACTGATCCAGAGAAGCTGTACTGATGTGATGTGTTGTAGTACTCAGCACAGCCACCAGAGGTCAGTGTGTACTGGTGGAACAGGCAGCTCAGAGTGGGGGGGTTAACATTACAGGACTAGTATAACAGAAATGCTTCTGACTGTGTTTGGGAGTATTTTAGGTTGAACTACATGATTTGATTGACGTGTCAGTCTGCCTCCACCTGCACATCATCAGTGTTCAGCCTGCTGATTGGTCCTCAGGTCCTCCAGCAAGGTGAGTCTATCTCTGCTCCTGTCTACTCATTATTCTATCAGATACAAGTATTTAAACCCAGACACACTTTAATAAGTAGCATCAGTAAAGTCAGCAGCTTCCCTCTGTGATTTATTCTATGCATTGGTACTTTGTCACCTTTCTTGTTAGTTTTTAATGCTTTTGTTTGTTTGTGTCTGTTTTTCTTTACTCTTCAGTTTTTATGTTGTATGTCTCACAGTAGGAGGAGCACTCAGTAAGCCCTCATGGCTTTTATTGATCCTTCTGCACATTTCTCTTTTGTTAGTTATTGTTTTCTTTTCTTCATCTCAACAAGTTCTGCATATATCACTTTTCTTGTATTGTGTATTATTTTTCTTTCTGTGCAATAAATAAACGATATAAACTATAAACTAGAGTCTGATGATTGTATGAAGAGTTTTCACAACTCAACATGATGGATGGAAATCAATAGAGATATTATTTTATTCCACATGTTCTTCTTACCTGTTAGGCCTGCTGTCTCCATTACCCATAATGCAATGCTACTGGATTCCCTCCACCACACAGATCTGAGGTTTATGAAGTAATGAAGTCAATGCCCAGACTACAAAAAGATGATAAAACAAATATTGTTGTAATGTAGATTATCAAATGATATTAAACTGAATCATCTTCAGGTCAGTTTACAGTAGAAACAGTCTCTTACTTTGTGTCTGAGGGTCCAGGTTCATTACTGAAGACTGGAGGACGATTTCTGGACTGGTCACTCTTCATAGACAGACAGCTGGATATTACAGACTCTGCTCCGTCCTCCTCTTCCTCCTCTTTCTTCATCTTCTGGAGTCTGAGAGGTAAACCAGTAACACTGGAGACACACACATACACAGTATAATAAACCCAGTCCTGCCTCTCAACTTAGTAGCTTCTTATTAGTTGACATGACTTTAACTACAACCATGTGTGTTTTCTAGTCATCACAAAGAGAAACTTTGACTCTGGTTTAAATCCAACAAACAGACTTCAGATAAACATGTGTGTGCTTCCAGGTTGTGAACTACAGGGCAACACAGGAAGCTCTGCTCCTCTCAATACAACATGAGCTAACCTGAAAACATGATTTACTAAATGTTGCACTGTCTCTACAATACTGACAATCTGTTATTTTTACAGTGCATTTCTATTTTATGTCATTCATCAGGAATCATCTGCAAAATGAGTGGAAATATGATTCACACTAGAGGGCTGCTCATAACTAACTGAAGTGTTGCAGTTGGTGATGGTTTGGATCAATAGAGGAGAAGAAGTGGATTAGAAGATGCATGCAAAACAAACTGCAAGAAAAGTCTCAAATCTGCTTTTTTATGGCATCAAACACGTTGGACACTTTAGTCCAAAGTGGTAAATGTGCCAGTAAAAGATATTAGATACAAAGGTTAAGTTTTAAAAAGCTTTTCTTGGTCCCTCAGTCTGTGCACAGAGTCATACTACTAGTTTCTCTGTTATGAGGCAGTCAGCATACAGTCAACTCAACTCAACTCAACTTTATTCATAAAGCACTTTAAAACAACCACAGCTGAAACAAAGTGCTGCACATAAATACATAAAAACAGGAAACATACAACTATTAACAGGAAATAAATACTAAGATAATTGTTTATTGTTTTTAAAACAAATTAAAAACCATAAAACAGTAAAACAGGAGCAGAGTCTCATGCTGGAATAAAAATGGGTTTTAAGACGAGTTTTAAAAACAGACAGTGAGGAGGCTTGTCTAATATTTAAAGGAAGCTCGTTCCATAATTTAGGAGCAGCTACAGAAAATGCCCTATCCCCTCTGAGCTTCCGCTTTGACCTCGGTACCTCCAGGAGCAGCAGATCAGCTGACCTGACCTTTGACCTCGGTACCTCCAGGAGCAGCAGATCAGCTGACCTGAGGCACCGAGCAGGAGCATGGGGGTGAAGGAACTCAGAGAGGTAGAGCGGGTCCAGACCATTTAAAGATTTAAAAACAAATAAAAGAATCTTAAAATGGACTCTAAAGTGCACAGGTAGCCAGTGGAGGGAGACCAGGATGGAGTCATGTGATCAGGTAGCCAGTGGAGGGAGGAGCCAGGATGGAGTCATGTGCCTTTGATACTATTGACCATCAAATCCTGCTGCAGAGACTTGAACATTTAATTGGCATTAAAGAAACCGCATTGAAATGGTTTAAATCATATCTATCTGATAGATTTCAGTTTGTAAATGTTCATGATAAATCCTCCATGCAAACAAAAGTTAGATATGGTGTTCCTCAAGGCTCAGTGCTTGGACCAATACTATTCTCCTTATATATGCTTCCTTTAGGAAACATTATCCGGAATCACTCAATAAATTTTCATTGCTATGCAGATGATACTCAATTATACCTATCAATAAAGCCTAATGAAACTAACCAATTATCTAAACTACAAAAATGCATTAAGGACATAAAAGCCTGGATGACCTGCAACTTCCTGTTATTAAACTCAGAAAAAACTGAAGTTATTGTGCTTGGCCCTAAACACCTTAGAAATTCACTATCAAATGACATAATTACTCTGGATGGCATTACTCTGGCCTCCAGCTCCACTGTAAGGAACCTAGGAGTTATCTTTGATCAGGATCTGTCCTTTAATTCCCATATAAAACAAATTTCAAGGACTGCTTTCTTTCATCTGCGTAATATTGCAAAAATTAGACATATCCTGTCTCAAAATGATGCTGAAAAACTAGTCCATGCATTTGTTACTTCTAGGCTGGACTACTGCAATTCATTATTATCAGGCTGTCCTAATAAGTCTCTAAAGACTCTCCAGCTGGTCCAGAATGCAGCTGCCCGTGTTCTGACAAAAACTAGAAAGAGAGATCATATTACTCCCATCTTGGCTTCACTGCATTGGCTTCCCGTAAAATTCAGAATAGAATTCAAAATCCTCCTCCTCACCTTCAAAGCTCTTAATGGTCAGGCCCCATCATATCTCAAAGAACTGATAGTACCTTATGTACCTACTAGAAGACTGCGCTCCCAGCATGCAGGTCTACTTGTGGTTCCTAATATCTCTAAAAGTAGAACAGGAGGTAGAGCCTTCAGCTATCAGGCTCCTCTCCTGTGGAACCATCTTCCAGATTTGGTCCGGGGGGCAGACACCCTCCCTACATTTAAGAGTAGGCTAAAAACTTTCCTTTTTGATAAAGCTTATAGTTAGGGCTCTTTGAGCTCTTAACTTATGCTGCCATAGGCTTAGATTGCCGGGGGACCCCCACCCCCATGATGCACCGGGCCTCTCTCTCCTCCTCCTCCCTCTCTCTCTCTCTACCTATCTATATCCATTAACACTCATGTTCTATTAATGCATTCAATAACCTAAACTTCTTCCCCGGAAGTTGTCTTTCTGGTTTCTGGTTTCTGGCTCTGCTTTCTCGTCCTACAGGTAATCTGGGCCTGTAGACGACCGGATGACGGATTCCAGTCCCGGACCATCTGGCTCCATTGTTGATTTTCATTGTGCCTCTCTCCTCTATCCTTCCTTTCTCTCCTCTCAACCCCAACCGGTCGAGGCAGATGTCCGCCCACTTCTGAGTCTGGTTCTGCCTGAGGTTTCTTCCTGTTAAAAGGGAGTTTTTTCTCGCCACTGTTGCTCATGTGGGAATGTTGGGTCTCTTTAAAGTTAAAACCTGAAGAGTTTGGTTTAGAACCTGCTCTATGTGTAAAGTGCCTTGAGATAACTTTGTTGTGATTTGGCGCTATACAAATAAAGATTGATTGATTGATTGATTGATCAGGTAGACAGTGGAGGGATGCCAGGATGGAGTCATGTGCTCAGGTAGCCAGTGGAGGGAGGCCAGGATGGAGTCATGTGATCAGGTAGCCAGTGGAGGAGCCAGGATGGAGTCATGTGCTCAGGTAGCCAGTGGAGGGAGGCCAGGATGGAGTCATGTGCTCAGGTAGCCAGTGGAGGAGCCAGGATGGAGTCATGTGCTCAGGTAGCCAGTGGAGGGAGGCCAGGATGGAGTCATGTGCTCAGGTAGCCAGTGGATGGAGGCCTGGATGGAGTCATGTGCTCAGGTAGCCAGTGGAGGGAGGAGCCAGGATGGAGTCATGTAATCAGGTAGCCAGTGGAGGGATGCCAGGATGGGCGTCATGTGCTCAGGTAGCCAGTGGAGGGAGGCCAGGATGGAGTCATGTGCTCAGGTAGCCAGTGGAGGAGCCAGGATGGAGTCATGTGCTCAGGTAGCCAGTGGAGGGAGGCCAGGATGGGCGTTATGTGCTCAGGTAGCCAGTGGAGGGAGGAGCCAGGATGGAGTCATGTGATCAGGTAGCCAGTGGAGGGAGGCCAGGATGGAGTCATGTGCTCAGGTAGCCAGTGGAGGGAGGCCAGGATGGAGTCATGTGCTCAGGTAGCCAGTGGAGGGAGGAGCCAGGATGGAGTCATGTGCTCAGGTAGCCAGTGGAGGGAGGCCAGGATGGAGTCATGTGCTCAGGTAGCCAGTGGAGGGAGGCCAGGATGGAGTCATGTGCTCAGGTAGCCAGTGGAGGGAGGCCAGGATGGAGTCATGTGCTCAGGTAGCCAGTGGAGGGATGCCAGGATGGGCGTTATGTGCTCAGGTAGCCAGTGGAGGGATGCCAGGACGGGCGTTATGTGCTCCCTCTTACGTACTCCAGTTAGGAGGCGAGCGGCTGCATTTTGCACCAACTGGAGACGTGCGAGGGAGGACTGACTGACTCCAAAATAAAGTGCATTGCAGTAATCCAGCCGGGATGTGATGAAGGCATGGATTACTGTTTCAAAGTGCTGTAGTGTGAGGAAGGGCTTTACTTTTGCCAGCTGTCTAATATGAAAAAAGCTGGACTTCACCACAGCACTAATTTGCCGATCCAATTTAAAATCACTGTCCATCTTAAAACCCAAGCTTGAGACTGTTGGCTTAAAATAATCTGCCAAACGACCCAAGTCAAATGGAGGGGGTTCACAGAGGCCACTGGGACCAAACACCATCACTTCTTTTTTTTCCCGTTAAAGTTAAGGAAGTTCAAAGCCATCCAGGCTTTGATGTCTTCAAGACATGCCAGAAGTGGTGTTAGGGAGAAAGCGTTTCTTTTTTTCAGCGGCACATATATCTGACTGTCGTCAGCATAAAAGTGAAAAGAGATGCCATGCTTTGTCAGGATGGAACCCAGTGGCAGTAAATACAGCGAGAAGAGCAGGGGCCCCAAGACCGACCCCTGTGGAACCCCATACGGCAGTGGAGCAGAGCCCTAAGACCGACCCCTGTGGAACCCCATACGGCAGTGGAGCAGAGCTAGACTCTGAAGTTCCAAGGCTCACACTCATGGTTCTGTCAGCCAGATAGGATCTGATCCAGTCCAGTGCAGTAACACAGATGCCCACTAGGTGGCTTAGCCGAGCCATTAGGGTGTTGTGGTCCACTGTATCAAAGGCTGCCGTTAGGTCCAACAGGACAAGAATGACATGGTCACCAGAGTCATTTGTTAATAAGATATCATTAAAAACCCATAGTAAGGCTGACTCGGTGCTGTGCAGGGTTTTATAAACCCGTAGTGAGGCTGACTCGGTGCTGTGCAGGGTTTTAAAAACCCGTAGTGAGGCTGACTCGGTGCTGTGCAGGGTTTTATAAACCCGTAGTAAGGCTGACTCGGTGCCGTGCACGGTTTTAAAAACCCGTAGTAAGGCTGACTCGGTGCCGTGCAGGGTTTTATAAACCCGTAGTAAGGCTGACTCGGTGCCGTGCAGGGCTTTATAAACCCGTAGTAAGGCTGACTCGGTGCTGTGCAGGATTTTAAAAACCCGTAGTAAGGCTGACTCGGTGCTGTGCAGGGTTTTGAAGCCTGACTGAAAGATCTCCAGGACATTGTGCTCATCCAGAAATGACTGTAGCTGGGCATGAACAACTTTCTCCAATAATTTAGATATAAAAGGCAGCTTGGAGATGGGCCTAAACCTGGCCAGCACGCTGCGGTCAAGGCCAGGTTTGTTAAGTAGTGGCTGCACCACAGCATGTTTAAAACTTAGGGGAACAACACCAGAAGACAGGCTGCTGTTTATGATAGCCAGAACTGACTGCCCTATACTAGGGAAAACCTCTTTAAAGAAGCTAGGAGAGACAGCATCACAGGGAGAGCCTGATGGCTTAATATGGCCAACCAGAGACACAGGCTCAAACTTATCAAGAGCTGCAGAACAAGGAACAGGGACAGAGGGGTCAGGTGCAGGAGCTAAGATGGGAGTCCTAGCAGTAGCAACCTTATCAATAAAAAAGTGCAGGAAGCTATTGCACATTTCAGGAGATGCCTCCAAGCTGACAGGCTGTGGGGCATTAAGAACAGTGTCAATGGTTTTAAATAACACCCGCGGGTTATGATGATTGGATTCAATGATGTTTGACAGGTATTCTCTTCTGGTCTCTTTAACGGTATTCTGGTAGCAGCGCCAACAGTCCTTAAGGATTTGGAGAGAAACCTGCAGCTTGTCCTTCTTCCACTTTCGCTCAGCTTTGCGACACTCCCGTCTAGCTGCGCGAGTTGTGTCATTAAACCAGGGCTCGGATTTTGCTTTAGCCTGCACAGTTTTCTTTGGAGCCACTGAGTCCAGTATGGTTAGGCAGGAGGTGTGAAACCAAGAGCTGAGCTCCTCCGTGTTAACAGAGGCAGGGCAGACACACAGCTGATCAAAAGCCACAGAGAACTGGCCAGCAGTAAAAGAGTTAAAAATCCTAGGGCTCTGAACAGGAGCGCCAGATTTAACATCAGCACAGGAGAAAGCATCTTCAAACAATACTGGCATATGATCAGAAATCACATCATCACAGATCTCCAAGTTAGACACAGATAAACCATGAGAGAGGACGAGGTCTAATGTGTGTCCATGTTCATGTGTGGGACCAGACACACACTGAACCAAATTAAAAGAGTCAATAAGGCTTAAAAAGTCCTTCACCAGGTTTATCAGGACAACACACGTGAATGTTAAAATCCCCGAGAAAGAGGGCACGGTCATACTTAGGCATGATTTCAGCCAGAAAACCAGAAAAGTCATTCACGAAGTCCTTATTGTATTTGGGGGGTCGGTAAATGACAGCACACAGCACCGGGTCTGAGCGACCCACCTCAAATAAAGACACTTCAAAGCTGGAAGTTGAGGACGAGACGCTGCTTACATTTAAAATTGTTTTTATAAACTGTCGCCGTTCCTCCTCCACGACCCGACATCCGAGGGGAGTTAAAGTAAGAACAGTCTGCAGGTAAAAGTTCAACCAGAGGGCTGCACTCACCGACACCGATCCAAGTCTCTGTCATACAGAGGAAGTCCAGAGGGCTGCACTCACCGACACCGATCCAAGTCTCTGTCATACAGAGGAAGTCCAGAGGGCTGCACTCACCGACACCGATCCAAGTCTCTGTCATACAGAGGAAGTCCAGGCCACGGGAGCTGAAGAAATCCCTCAGGATGAAAGTCTTGTTCGCCAGGGATCTAGCGTTCACCAATCCGATCCTGGTGGGAGCTGGGGCCTGTGGTCCGGTGGAACGGTGAGCCCGGGGTAGCGTCCTCAGAAGCCGGTGGTTTACCCCGCGCTCAGAGAGCTGAAGGGGGCAGAGACGGCGGGGCTGGAGTCCCTCAAAAGAGCCGGTGACAGGCACCAGGCAGGTGTCGATGGGGTCGAGGAAGCACCGGGGCACAACGAGAGGAGGGAGCAATCCGTGTCCGAGAAATGGACGAAGAGCTTCAGCTCCACCAGCCGACCTCCGCGTCTATCGCGGTGACGGGAACGCTTGCGCCGGGAAGGTAGGGTCGGGGCCCGGTACAGGTGAGGTGGGATTCCCGCCGAAAACGGGGGGAGGTATACTGTCCACCGTGATCAAAAGTACTTAAGTCACTGATATTCCGCCGGATAAACAAAAGAGACTGGCGATCATACACCAGCAGAGACTCAGTCTGTTTAGTGCCAATGATTGAAAACAATAACAACACTAAGACTTGCAGGAGCACCAGACGGTCAGCCACACACACTGGCGCCATCTTGGATACGTCACCAAGGAATTGTGACGCAATGTCATCCAAAAAGAAAATCCAAGTCAGTTGACTCTAAAGACCAAAGTAGTGTCTTCTACCATAAACGTTAGACCAGTGCTGGTCCTGGTCTCCCTCGGGCCCTAAGCAAAGTTCTGCTGAGGGGCCCTGACCCATGAGCCAGCTGCATGTTCACCATTTATTTCATTTGACACACAATCACACCTGATTAGTGTTCCTGCTCCAATCCTCCCTCTTCTAAAACACTTTGCACCATCTGTCATTCTAACAATAAGTAGACCTATTCACAACACAATGAAGTAGAAACTATATTTATTGAATATAAGAAATACAAAATGTTAACAAATATTCAAATAAGAAATCTGAACATATAACATATTCTGTTCTTATTTACTGTGAGAGATGTGACTATTAACTAATTAACATGTTATAATCAATATTTAACCAATAGTCATTGCTGCAGTATCCTCCTTTAGTCCAAAGTAGTAACTAGTTGAAGTGAACCTCCACTGAGAATAGATCACTGTCTTGTTTTAACATGATGTGCATCTTATTTTTCTGCATTTCATATCATCATATATTCACAGATGCTGCTTGATGCAGCCTGAGTTTAACTTCTATTCAAGGTTCAGCTGCTGGATGAATTCAGGAACAAACACAGCTGCTTGTTCACGTTCATGAGCACGCTTTGTAACTCAGGTGCGGTCTTGGCGGTGGGCGGGGCCTCACGCAGACTACGCAGACTACGCAGGACCGGCTCTGATGTTACAGCTGATCATGGGCGTAGGTTTGCATAGGGACGGTAGGGACATGACCCTACCAACTTCTCAGGAGTCCCAAATTGTCCCTACAACTTTTAAGCAACCTTATTTACATTATCTTTGGAGTGCAGTCATAGAGGTCATTTAGATTGTATTCCCATATTTTGCAAGGATAGACTTGACCCGACCATTATTGTGTGAGTTATTTGCATTATGTTCAGAGTCACAGTCTCATTTGGCTGATGACCAAACAAACGCCCGCCCCACCCCCACCCACACACCCAGACACACCCTCTACAGACAAATGCAGTCCGACCAGTCCGACAGACATGCCCGTCCCCAGCAAAAAATGTACAGGCAGGTTATGCTACACCCTTGCAGCTGATAACACACAGCTGGAGCCCTCTCTGTGTCTGTGCTGATAAACTGATGAACATATCGTATCATACAGTGATGTTGGCTTTTATGTGTTCATTAGTTGCTGATCTTACAGGATAGAAGATGTCAGTACGCGATCAGCCAACCCCGCGGAAACATGTGAGCTCTCCCTCAAAACACCTGATAGAGTTCAGATAAACACGTCTAGTCATCACAAAGAGAAACTTTGACTCTGGTTTAAATCCAACAAACACACTTCAGATAAACATGTGTGTGCTTCTTAACTGTGACTTCTCTCTATTTAGAGCTCAGCAGTGAGTCACGTGACATCGCTGTGAGGACGCACAAACCAGGAAAACAACAACAGGAAACAACGTTTAACACCTCAAACTCTGTCATTTCACATTTAATCAACTAAACAATGAATGTGATCAATAATCATCAGATTGATCAATAATGACAGTAATCATTATTTACAGTCCTGATGTTAACACTCACCTGCCTCACACTGTTTTCCTGCTTCTGCTCTGATGACTGAACAGACTTTCACCTTTACTCCCTACCTGTCTGCTCCTCCCTTCTTCTTTATTTCCTGTTTAGTCTGCCCCTTCTTTACTGGAAGTCACGTGTGTTACTGTGTGTGTTAGAGTGTGTGTTATTGAGTGTGTGTGTGTTACTGTGTGTGTTAGAGTGTGTGTTATTGAGTGTGTGTGTGTTACTGAGTGTGTTACTGTGTGTGTGTGTCACATGTATTAAAACAGCTGATCAGGTAAAATCATAAAGTTTTATTATTAAATATTTTTGCTTTATTTATAATACATATTAAAATTTATTACAAACATTTGTTCAAAATTCCACAAAAACATTTTTCATCAGTCAGCTGATCACATGACGACCAGCTGATCAGCTGATCACATGACTACGACTCGTCTGATCAGCTGATCACATGACGACCAGCTGATCACATGACGACCAGCTCGTCTGATCAGCTGATCACATGACGACTCATCACATGATCAATAATATCAACGAGTCCCAGAACACTGTCATCTTCATCATCATCATCATCATCATCCTCACTAACAGGAACATGCAGAACACACGACACGCCCAGATG